>NW_012112586.1:5688344-5688617 GCF_000951035.1 Colobus angolensis palliatus
ATGTATTAATTGTTGGCATTGTAAAAATAACTTGGCTGTGTCTGACACATGTTTGATTTGTGCTACCATCTCAAGTAAATGTATTGAATGAGCTAAGTATGCACTATCGGTATAAATATTAAGGGCCTGATCAGGGAAGGCTGACAGCACCGCAATTAGGGCCTGCAATTCTACTAGCTGAGCTGAGGTATGGCTGGTTTGGAATTTAACAGTGGTGTCAGCAAAAGAGTATATGCAGCAGTTCCTGTGGATGACCCATCAGTGAAAACTAAT
>NW_012112587.1:0-20074 GCF_000951035.1 Colobus angolensis palliatus
CAACACCATTAGAGCATCTGTTTGGGTCTCAGGAATCATGTGAGCTAGTGGGACCTGACTTGATAGCAAGAGTCATTGAGGGCATGGGATTGGGGGTCAGAGGAGACCTGAGCTCAGACCCCAGTTGTGCCTCTTACTGGCTGTACTGCCTTGGGCAAGTGGCTTGACCTTTCTGAACCTCAGTTTCCTCCTCTGTGGAATACGGGTCAAGAAGGTGCTTGTGAAGATCCAGGGTGATGATGCAGATGGGGTGCCAGATACATAGTCTGCAACCAATGAATGTCGGCTGTACCTGGTCCCAATTCCGAGATTCACGCCCTACGGAAATCGCAGGTGGTGGGGGTGGGATCCAGTGCCGGACAGCTCTATGAACACGCTCTCCTGGCTACCTGGGCCTCATCTGTTTGCTTAGGACTGACAGTGAGATAAGGGAGGATGATTTTTCCCCCTCGAGCCACATGTTAGGGAAGCGGTAGAGATAACGCTGCTGTGAGTCCTGACGGAAAGTTGCTGGGGAGCATCTTTAAAGTGCTCCTGGCTTGGTACACTACCCACTCGGGGCTTTGTGGCAAACTGTTCCCCCTGACTGCCACGGAACCTGGCTTCCAATACCATCTCCTCTCCCCTGCCTACTGTCTCCCTATCTGAATCCTATTCACTTTTCAGGTCTTGGCTCAAATGCTGCCTCCCCTATGAAGATGTCCTGACCCTCCCAGCCTAGAGTGACTGCTCCCTCCTTGAGTCTCAGGATCTCCAACTGTGCCATGGGCATACCGTTTGCAACATCCTCACACATGGATTGTGATGAGGAAGGAAAGAGAGAGTCCATGTAGCATGCTAAGTGCAGTGTCTGGTGCAGGCCTGTGGTGAGTTCCCTGCCTCTTCTTCTTCATTGAAAAAGGATGTAGACTGGGAAACCTGTGATTAGATGGGTGTGCTTCTTTGGTTCTTCCATGGGTTGTATGCTTTTAATGCTGTTGATGGAGGTGTATTCTGTTAGTTTTCTAGGGCCGCTGAAAAATATTCCAGCGACTGGCTGATGTAAACACTATGTATTTTTTATCTCACAGTTCGGGATACCAATTGTCACCTTTTTGTAAGGAGACCAATCTTGTTGCGTAGAGTCAACCCTTATAACTTCACTGTAACCAGATGACCTGTGTAGAGACTCTCTCCAAATAAGGTCACATTCTAAAACACTGGGGGCCAGGAGTGCTACCTGGGCATTTTAGGGAGATACCACTCCATCCATGATAGTGTATCATCTGCATCCACTCAGCAGCACAAATTAACGTCCTCACGTAGAAAATACATTTATTTCGTCACAATATCCCCAAAGACTTAACTCACTCCCACGTTAATTCTCCAATATCTCACTTGATAATCTTCTATATCTGGAATGGGTGAGTCTCCAGGTATGACTCATGCTGAGATGGGAAGTTTCTCCACCACTGCACCTCTGAAGCTAGGCAAGGTATCTGCTTCTGAAAGACAGTTGTGGGACAGGTATCGGATAGGGCTTATCATACCAAAAGTAAGAAATCTGAAAAACTGCCGAAGTTCATGGACCCTAAACACCGTGGAAACCTAGTGGGAGCAAATTCCGTTACATTCTAAGAACGGAAAAGATTCTGCTTGGGCTCAATGCTCTGTCCTTGAGGCCCAATGGGGTAACAGCTTCACACCCTAAGCCCTGGGCAGCGGAGTGGGGAATCTCCCTCCAGCCTGGGCTGCTGCAGCCCATACCTCTGAAACCGAGGAGGTGGGAGAAATGCCTGGAACTCAGGAGGTGACCTCCGTTTCTGGGACCAAGAGAGAGATGTCCCAGTCCTCTAGAAATGTGCCCCTGGTTTTTGGGGGAAGTGAAGGCCACGCCAACCTCTGACCCAACTTTGGAGTCCTTCTTCCCTGTCTCCAAAGTGAAGACATGGTCACAGCTGAGTACCTCAGTCAGTCCCTTTCTTGTAGGTACAGTCCAGGAACTCCAACAGCCTCCTTTCCTTTCATCCCATTTTTGTCCCCGTTCAGTCCAGTCTGGCAACGTTTTTCTGGTATAAAATTCTCAAAAAATCATTGGCTTCCCATGGAATACACATGAGTCCAGGCCATCAGACAAGAAGTTGTCTACAGATCTTCCTTGAATATCCATACCTCCCATATCTCAATTCCTAACTTCTGTGGAGATGGTTGATTGGATCCATGAGACACATGCCTCTCCTCTTAGGCTAATGGTTTTCCAGGCACACCCTCGCACCTGTTTCCGGGGCCGGGTATATGCATACTTTGAGTACCTTCTGAATCATCCAATGCTGGCTCCCTTTTCCTCCGTGCTTCCCTGGCTAATTTCTCTGTCTTCGCTCCCATTTACTACACGCATCTAACAGTAACCAGTTCAAATCCTAAACACTTCACTCAGGTAGCAGTGTTTTGGCCAAGACTTCCCCTGGTCCTCCTAAGTTTCGCTGAAAACTCAAGTCACAAAAGGCAGATCCATAGGACATAAGGCATACCAGCTCATTCGAGTGCATCCCCAGGAGCCTTTAGTGTTAATAGCCGAAGATACATGAGAGATAATCTATTTTTATGCCTCGGCTCAAAGGAGTACGGACAGTTGTGTAGAAATATGATGAGACAAAAAGGCTGTGATCTCATGCTAACAGACGGAGTGGGGGAAACCTGGCAAGGCCGGTGCTTCTAGACTCTGCTTGGCCTATCTGAGCACAGAGTCATTCCTCCCAGATACGGGGCAGGATTCTCTCTGGAATGGGAGTCTTGTAACTTCCATTCAAACAAGATAGGTTAGATCATTTCTTCATGAACAGTTTTTACATGAAAATGTGAAAATATTACAAAATTAGAAAAAAGAGCTTCTGGTTTCTCAGGCCCATCTTCGGGAAGAGAGATTCTGGTCTCTCTGTTTAGCCCCCACAGCTGAATGGGACTGAGAGACAGGAAGACCAAGAATGTCAGAGAAAATCTTTTTCACCTGAAACTACTTCTGAACCCCTCATTTTGGAGTATAGTGCCCTGGGCTCCAACACTAGAAATCAGCTACATGTGCAAGTTCATCACTTACAATTTCTACTTTCCTCAAAGACACTCAGAACTCAATACAGCCCAAACCTTTGCCACTGTAAAACTAGGATCACCTTTTCTCATGCTTCCAATAACCTCTTCCTAGTCTCTGTCTGAAAACACACCACAAGCACCTTTAACACACATTTTGGCAATCATGAGATATATATTCTCTTTTTTTTTTTTTTTTTTTTGAGACGGAGTCTCGCTCTGTCGCCCAGGCTGGAGTGCAGTGGCGCGATCTCGGCTCACTGCAAGCTCCGCCTCCAGGGTTGACGCCATTCTCCTGCCTCAGCCTCCCGAGTAGCTGGGACTACAGGCGCCCGCCATCTCGCCCGGCTAGTTTTTTGTATTTTTTAGTAGAGACGGGGTTTCACCGTGTAGACCAGGATGGTCTCGATCTCCTGACCTCGTGATCCACCCGTCTCGGCCTCCCAAAGTGCTGGGATTACAGGCTTGAGCCACCGTGCCCGGCCGATATATGTATTCTCTAAGTCAGAGATCCTTCCTCTACAACAAAGAATTCTTTCTTAGCCCTCGTTTCAGTTGCATTTGGTGTTCATATTTCCCCCTGCCGTTTCCTAAAGGCACTCTAGGCTTCTTGTGTCATGCACGTCAAAACGCTTCCAGCCTGTATGCATTGCCTAGTTCCAAGGCCTCTTCCAATCTTTCGGATGTTCTTTATCACATCATGCCACTGCTTGGTAACAGAATCTCTAGTAGTTTTCTAGGGCTATTCTGACAAAGTAACAAAAACCTGGCAGCATAAACAGCAGAAATTTATTGTACACGTTTTGGCAGGCTGGAAGTCCAAATCAAAGCACCAGTTGGGTTGGTTCCTTCTGAGTAGTAAGAGGGAAGGAACTCTTCCAGGAATCTTTCCTTGGCTTGTAAATGACCCACTTCTTCCCATGCCACTTCACATTTTCTTCCCTGGACACATGTCTCTGTGTCTGAAATTCCCCTTTTGGTATGCACAATGCATTCAATTGATTTTGGTTAGAGTGCACCCTAATGAATGTAATTGAACTTGAGTACCCCAGTAAAGGACCTACCCCCAGTAAAGGACCTACCTTCAAGTAGGAGAGAGATGAGGGGTCAGGAGTCTAATAGATGTATTGGGGACTGAGGGATCTTCGGTTGCACACTCCTTATGGAATTCTTATGACTGATGACCTGTCCCATCACCCCTATATGGGATCGTCTAGTTGCAGGAAAACAGGCTCAGGGCTCCCACTGATTCTCAGTTATGGTGAGTTGTAAAATTATTTCGTTACGCATTACAATATAATAATGATAGAAATAAAATGCACAATAAGTGCAATGCACTTGAGTCATCCCAAAACCATGCCCCCAATGCCGTTCTGTGGAAAAATTGTCTTTCCTGAAACCGGTTACTGGCGCCAGAAAGGTTGGGGACCGCTGGACTAGCTAGTATGTGCCAGCAAACTGCAATGTCACGAGTCATCTGTTATCTTAGCCTATGTCTGGGAACAGGGGCAATATTTGAAATGACTTCTCCTCTGAAGAGGGTATGGCGTCCAGTCACTATTGAACTTCAGTACACTATTGAGAATTCTTTTTTTTAATTTTTTATTATTATACTTTAACTTCTAGGGTACATGTGCATAACGTGCAGGTTTGTTATATATGTATACTTGTGCCATGTTGGTGTGCTGCACCCATCAACTCGTCAGCACCCATCAATTCATCATTTATATCAGGTATAACTCCCAATGCAATCCCTCCCCCCTCCCCCCTCCCCATGATAGGCCCCGGTTTGTGATGTTCCCCTTCCCGAGTCCAAGTGATCTCATTGTTCAGTTCCCACCTATGAGTGAGAACATGCAGTGTTTGGTTTTCTGTTCTTGTGATAATTTGCTAAGAATGATGGTTTCCAGCTGCATCCATGTCCCTACAAAGGATGCAAACTCATCCTTTTTTATGGCTGCATAGCATTCCATGGTGTATATGTGCCACATTTTCTTAATCCAGTCTGTCACTGATGGACATTCGGGTTGATTCCAAGTCTTTGCTATTGTGAATAGTGCTGCAATAAACATACGTGTGCATGTGTCTTTATAGCAGCATGATTTATAATCCTTTGGGTATATACCCAGTAGTGGGATGGCTGGGTCATATGGTACATCTAGTTCTAGATCCTTGAGGAATTGCCATACTGTTTTCCATAATGGTTGAACTAGTTTACAATCCCACCAACAGTGTAAAAGTGTTCCTATTTCTCCACATCCTCTCCAACACCTGTTGTTTCCTGACTTTTGAATGATTGCCATTCTAACTGGTGTGAGATGGTATCTCATTGTGGTTTTGATTTGCATTTCTCTGATGGCCAGTGATGATGAGCATTTTTTCATGTGTCTGTTGGCTGTATGAATGTCTTCTTTTGAGAAATGTCTGTTCATATCCTTTGCCCACTTTTTAATGGGGTTTTTTGTTTTTTTCTTGTAAATTTGTTTGAGTTCTTTGTAGGTTCTGGATATCAGCCCTTTGTCAGATGAGTAGATTGCAAAAATTTTCTCCCATTCTGTAGGTTGCCTGTTCACTCTGATGGTAGTTTCTTTTGCTGTGCAGAAGCTCTCACTATTGAGAATTCTGATTGTCAATGGCCAACAGATTGAATTAACCTTCTATGTTATATTAAAAGGATTTTTGAGATTTCTCATCATAACAGATTGATAAAAAAAGGTTAAATATATAAAAAGACACATCATGGTGTGGCAGGTCACCTTAAAACTTGGCTTGACAAAAGTGAAGAGCAAAAAACCTGACCAAAATAAAGATAACCTCCTGTGTCTGCCGAAACTGCCCCATGTGGGAATAACAACAAAGGCCACTCACTCCACCTTGCGCCCTTCGAGTTCAAATTCTGCACTTCTGCCTCAACGCCGTGGGTTGCATTGCTGGTCAGGAAACCAGACCCTCTTCGTTGGATATTGGTGTAACGTTTGAGGAGTATTGATTTCTTAATGACCCTTTTCCCTTTCTTGGATTTCTTTTGACTTCCTGTCTTCCTTCACCTGCAATGGGGGCACATGAGACCCTTTGGCTTTCATGTGGAGATAGCTGAGAATCTAAGACCCTAGAAAATTTGGTGGGAGAAGTATGTCGGATGTATCCTGTTAAAGGCTAGCAAAACTTTCTTCTCTCTTTGAGCTGTCTCTGGGGTTTGGGGGAATTCTGGTCCTGGTGAAATCTACTTTCCACCTCTTTGGGGACACCTCATGCATCCTTGGTTGTGTCATAATCTTGGTGAAACTTAACTGAAAAGGTACTTTTACTTTACAGAAAGCAAAACAGACAAGAAAAGGTCAAAACCCAGACATATCAGCTGCTTGTCTTTTTCTTCTGCTTGTGAGCCATAGTGGCGTCGGCCGCTTTGGGCTCCTTGGTGCTCAGGCCTTTGTCGGAGGTCGTTTCAGAGGAAGGCTGAGCCATCTTGGAGGCAACTGCCAGTGGATGTGAGGAAAAGACAATGACGGTTGACCACCAGCGGGAGGGTCTATTGTAGTCACCGCATGGCTGACATCACGGGCCACCAACTCCACATCTGATGGAATGAATTGCCATGCAGGGAGCCTATATGCAAACCTCTCAGGCTCGGAGGCGATTTGATGGTCCCGTTTCTTGGGGATCACACTGGGTGTCTGTTGACCTGCTCCTGGACACTAATCTGCTGCAGAGCAAATGCCCAACACACTTTTTATATATTCTTTATTTTTTTTTATGGTAGGGTCTCACTTTGTCACATGGCCGGGGCGCAGTGGCGCCATCTCGGCTCACTGCAGCCTTGACCTCCTGGGTTCAAGCGATTTTCCTACCTCAGCCCCACAATAAGCTGGGACTGCAGGCATATGTCACTGCCCCTGGCTATTTGTGTGTGTGTGTACTCTTGTATTTTTGGTAGAGTCTGGTTTCTCCATGGTGCCCAGGCTGATCTCGAACTCCAGGACTCAAGTGATCCACCTGCCTCAGACTCCATCCCACTTCTTGAGATGCTGCTGGGTGGCACACACAAAGCATGTGTGTAAGAAGAGGTCCTTTACTCCCTGGATCAAAGTGGTAGGCTCTCGAATGGCTTTCCATTGGACCTGTTGCTAGCAGGGTGACCTCTCCCATTTGGTGGATCCTCCTTCTCCATGCTGCAGTGATTGCCCTTAAGTGGCATGAAGTTTCTAACCATTAGAGACGCTATTTCTCCCTTCTGGGGCTCTGGCCATACATAAACAGACACACAGAACGACAGTAAGGAGAATATGGGGAAGCAGTACTTGTTTTTTGTTTGTTTGTTTTTGTTTTTTTGTTTTTGTTTTTTTTTTTTTGAGTCTCGCTCTGTCGCCCGGGCTGGAGTGCAGTGGCCGGATCTCAGCTCACTGCAAGCTCTGCCTCCCGGGTTCCCGCCATTCTCCTGCCTCAGCCTCCCGAGTAGCTGGGACTACAGGTGCCCGCCACCTCGCCCGGCTAGTTTTTTTGTATTTTTTAGTAGAGACGGGGTTTCACCGTGTTAGCCAGGATGGTCTCGATCTCCTGACCTCGTGATCCGCCCGTCTCGGCCTCCCAAAGTGCTGGGATTACAGGCTTGAGCCACCGCGCCCGGCCATCAGTACTTGTTAATAGGCACTTGACT
Source organism: Colobus angolensis palliatus (assembly GCF_000951035.1). Classification (NCBI taxonomy): domain Eukaryota; kingdom Metazoa; phylum Chordata; class Mammalia; order Primates; family Cercopithecidae; genus Colobus; species Colobus angolensis. The sequence continues at coordinate 7,721 of NW_012112587.1, forward strand.
AGAACCTGGTCTCAATATCTGAACCTCCAGATTTGGGGCCCACAAGTGTTCCGAATTCCCTCATCAACCTCCTCTTTCAGGGCTCCCCTAAATTCTGACACTCCAGTGACAATCCGTCTCTAGGGAGCCTACGACAGCACACATCTCAGCGTCCTAGAGAGGACAGGTTTCAGGTCACCTGAGGAATTTAGGGAGTGAGAACTGCAGGAGCGACCTTATCCCACGCTGTTTGAACAAGCCCTGTGGGCCAATGGCCATGGCCCAGGAGCCACAGGGTCTTCATGGACTGAGCCAGTGGAGAGTGGGTCTTGGACTCCTCTGATTGGACTTTTCCATCATCCCAATGATGTGGTAGTTTTAAGTCACGAAGACGGGCATTTCTAGAGAGAAAAGACTACAACCTGGGAAAGAACAGACAGAATCAGAAATATTAGAACTAGTTCCAGTAACAACTTCAGTTTCTAGGGAGCTTGGAGAGGTATTGGCTCTTGAACTGTGTGATGTACTTATGTCATCAAAAACAAATACATTCTAAGGATGGGTGACTGCTAAGATACTTATTTATTTTTTATATATTATATATATTTATATGTTTTATATATTTTTGCATTATATATATATATATATTTTGTATGTGTGTGTGTGTGGTTTTTTTAATTTTTTTGTAACATATAATCTCACTTTGTCACCCGGGCTGCAGTGCAATGATGCCATCTCGCCTCACTGTAGCCTGGACATCCTGGGTTCAAGCAATTCTCCTACCTCTCAGCCCCATAAGAAGCTGAGACTGCAGGCATGTGTCCCTGTGCCAGGCTAATTTTTGTGCGTCTGTGTGTGTATGTTTGTATTTTTGGTAGGGACGGGTTTCTCCATGTTGCCCTGGCTGATCTTGAACTCCTGAACTCAATAGATTCACCTGCCTTGGACTCCTAAACTGGTAGGATTACAGGCACTGCGCTGGGCCCTAGATATTTAAATGACTTCCATAATATGGGTCCTTTTGTGAAAAACAACCTGGTGGGTTACGTTTGTCGTATTAATACATCTGTTTTCTAGGTTGACAGTTATTCTTCCTCACAGAAGCAGTAAAGCCATTTCCTTTTAGGTTGTCTTTTCCGTAAACCTCACCAGCAGATCATGAAGGCTCCCTAGGTGTCCATTTTCCTCCTGCAACCACTGAAGTGAACATTCAGATGTCCTCAGCTCCCCTTGGATCTTCCACATCGAACCTCATTTCCCTCCTCTCCTTCCTAAACTTCATTAGTGTCAGTCAGCTTTGAGCTTCCAGGCTTCAAGTCAACAGCCCGCTTCTGATGCATTTTTTAATGTTGTATAGACAAACACTGGCATTTTGAAGCAACAGAAATGAGCATGACAGAAATTAAGTGATTTGTGGAGAAATTATGGTTTTTTTCCTCTGATGTGCAGAGTTCTGTTTTGTAAAGTGTGCACATGTCTGCAGAGATCCTTTGCTTTCCAATAGTTTAAGACAAATTCAAGGCACCACCCAGAGGGATTGACTTGCAGTTGAATTGTGGTAGTTTCTCCTGGTCTGCTTAGGAAAAAAACTGTTTTTCCAAGTTGTTTCATGATACTTGTTTAATTTCTCCGAATAAAAATAAGTAATGAATATTCTGAAGTGGATCATTATCCTAAATCTTCACCCTCATGATCCCAAGGAGAGTCCTGAAGGTATCATGTCCCAGCAGAATTCTTGTGATTTAGGCCTTAAAAATACAGACATTTATTCCCGGAACTCCTCGATCAAGCATTGTGACCTTCATGCCTGGGCTACTCAGAGATGCTTCCCCTAGTATCCTCCCTTACCCCCATTCATTTATTTGACATCACAGGAGTCTACCAAAGTTAAAGAACCTTTGTGTTTTGTCTCTCCTGAAGGGTCCTAAGCTCCTTCTGACGGGCTACAGAAAGGCATTAATTTTTGGAGATTATTCAACGTTGATCGCATGGTTTTGCTGACAGTGAGGTCCCTTACAGGTTAGTACATGCTACTGAATGGTGGAGTTTACAAGTTATTATAAAAGTGCAAATGAAACACTTAACAAAATTAGCCAAATCTAAGACTTTAAAGCAAATAGTCATACATTTCTGAGGATTGAAATCACAGAGTATCTTCTCTCCCTTTTGAGCTGGAAAAGGCCAAATATATATATACACACACATATATATATACACACACACAAACATACACACACACATATAAATGAATATGTATGATATATGTATATATATGCATATATACGAGATATATAATGAAATTACTGAGCATTCAAGTAGATTTTAAAAAACATGGGTAGGGTTAACCTTATTTCTTTCCATCAGTCATCAGTGCTCTCCTGACATACTGGAAGAGATTGGAGATACTCACATCTACGACTCAGGATTCCTATGTCCTGTGGGTTCAGTTGTGTGTCCCGATGCCCCTGCCCCACCAAACACATGAAATGGACTCCTAACCTCTCATCTCTATTCTACTTAAAGATGGTTTCTTTACTGGGGTACTCAAGTTAAATTACATTCATTAGGGGATATCACCACTGATTTCACATAAATACAAATTACATCAGAAAATACTATAAACACTGCTATGCACGTAAACTGGAAAATCTAGAAGAAATGGATAAATTCCTGGACACATACACCCTCCCAAGTCTAAACCAAGAAGAACTCGAATCCCCGAGTGAACCAATATCAAGTTCTGAAACTGAGGTAGTAAATAATAGCCTACCAACTTAAAAAAGACCAGGATCAGGCAGATTCACAGCCAGATTCTACCAGAGGTACAAAGAGGAGCTTGTACCATTCCTTCTGAAACTATTCCAAACAATAGAAAAAGAGGGACTCTTCCCTAACTCGTTTTTTGAGGCCAGTATCATTCTGATACTAAAACCTGGCAGAGACACACACACACACAAAATAGAACATTTCGGACCAATATCCCTGATGAGCATCGATGCGAAAATCCTCAATAAAATACTGACAAACCAAATCCAGCAGCATATCAGAAAGCTTATTTACCACAGTGAAGTGAGTTTCATACCTGGGATGCAAGGCTGGCTTAACATACGCAAATCAATAAAAGTAATCCATCACATAAACAGAATCAATGACAAAAACACATGATTGGGCAAAAGATATGAACAGACACTTCTCAAAGAAGACATTCATACAGCCAACAGACACATGAAAAAATGCTCATCATCACTCGCCATCAGAGAAATGCAAATCAAAACCACAATGAGATACCATCTCACACCAGTTAGAATGGCAATCATTAAAAAATCAGGAAACAACAGGTGTTGGAGAGGATGTGGAGAAATAGGAACTGAAGTTATTACTCCAACTATTTCTAATGTATCTGATTCTGTCTGTTCTTTTCCAGGTTATATTGTTTTATTTCTGGAAATGCCCACCTTCAAGACTTGGAACTAACGCATCGTTGGGAGGATGGAAACGTCCAATCAGAGGAGTCCAAGCCCCACTCTCCACTGGCTCAGTCCATGAAGGCCCTGTGGCTCCTGGGCCATGGCCATTGGCTAACAGGGCTTGTTAAAACAGCTTGGGATAAGGTTGCTCCTACAGTTCTCACTCCCTAAATTCCTCTGGTGGCCTGAAACCTGTCCTCTCTAGGACGCAGAGATGTGTGCTGTTGTAGGCTCCATAGAGAGGGATGGATTGCCATTGGAGTGTCAGATTCTGGAGAGTCCTGAAAGAAGAGGTTGATGAGGGAATTTGGAACACTCAGGAGCCCCAAATCTGGAGGATCAGATATTGAGACCAGGTTCTAGTCAAGTGCCTATTTAGAAGTACTGACTCCCCATATTCTCCTTACTGTCGTTCTGTGTGTCTGTTTATGTTTAACCAGGGCTCCAGAAGGGAGAAAATGTGTCTATAATGGTTAGAAACTTCATGTCACTTAAGGGCAATCACTACAGCACGGAGAAGGAGGATCCACCAAATGGGAGATGTCACCCTGATAGTGATAGGTCCAATGTAAAACCATTGGACAGCCTACCACTTTGACCCAGAGAGTAAAGGACCTCTTCTTATGCACATGCCTTGTGTGTGCCACCCAGAAGCATCTCAAGAAGTGTGTCCTGAATAGGCTGCATCTCAGAAAGGCTGCTCATTCCTGAATGCTCCTCCTATTGGCCCATTGGTGACATCTGTTTGCCCCTCCCTCTGGGCTCCTGACAGGCCCTTGATGGCTTTGACACATGGAGAATGATGGACGTTAGCCTGTCCCACAGGTAACCTTTCAGAGGACTAGTGCCTCGCCTGGCTATCTGAGAGCTCTGAGCTGCTAACTGAGAAGTCGTCCTTTCCTGCTGGAGACACCACAGTGATATGCTCTGAGGGGCCTTGGAGAGGTGCAGAAGCCCAGCTGAGCTCAGCCCTCCAGTCAGCCCCTCCAAGGTACCAGGCATGCCGGTACAAGGTGTCTGGGACCTTCCTTAATGACCTTAGGTGTCGGGTGAATAAATAGCACTGACTGAGGCTCTTCTGGCTTCTACTTGTTAGGGCCACTTAAGCACAGTGGAGCCTGTCTCCTCATTGCATCATAGGTCCCATGGGTGATCCTGTGGCCTGGATCTCTCTCAAGGATCTGTGGCAGTGAAATGCCCACCGCAGAATCCCAAGGGATTCAACATCCTCTATGCGAACAAAGCTTTTCCAAGGAGGCTTGCTTGACCCGGGCTTGTTCTACAGTTCACCTTGAGGATGGCCAGTGGGTGGGTCATCTGCTACTATTTTGGGGGATCCTGGAGGCACTGTGGAATTCCCTGGGGCAAATGCCTTGAGGTTTAGCTTGAACCATCCCCTCTCCACATCTCCCCCTGTCCTGGAGCGACTATATCTCCTTACTCGAGCTCGAGAACCCACTGAGTCCTATGTGTTTGTTGCCTACAGCTTTCTGTCAAGCAGGCCTACCTCTGCCGGGTAAAAGTCACGGGGCAGGCACTCCTATTCTGGGCTCTACGTCTGTCCCTCCTGCCAACCAACCATTCACAGGCATTCACTAGAAACTTAACCTAGCATAGGACTTGATGCCTGTCAGGGCCACTCCCTCATTATGCGACCTTGGTAGCGGTTGACCCAATCTGTCTGATACAATTCAAAGAAGAATCAACGCCTGCGCATCCTGAAAGACAGCTAGAAGGAAAAAGAGTGAGGACTACACTTATGAGCATCACATGCATAGCCAAGTGCCTGCCACATGGTACCCTAAGGTGCCCAATGAAAAAATGGTTGCGATGGCATTTATTGCAGTGCTGGATGCTGGAAGGTGAGGAAGAATGAGATGTGGCCCCCATCGTCTGTGACATTCCAACTGAGGGGCAACTAGCACAGGCATGTTCCCCAATGACTATCAAGAGAAGACAGCATGTGATCAAGGCCACCATGCCTGCATGCTGCGGGTTCCGAGGGGAGGAAGAGGAAGAGGCAGGGAACTCACCACAGGCCTGCACCAGACACTGCACTTAGCATGCTACATGGACTCTCTCTTTCCTTCCTCATCACAATCCATGTGTGAGGATGTTGCAAACAGTATGCCCATGGCACAGTTGGAGATCCTGAGACTCAAGGAGGGAGCAGTCACTCTAGGCTGGGAGGGTCAGGACATCTTCATAGGGGAGGCAGCATTTGAGCCAAGACCTGAAAAGTGAATAGGATTCAGATAGGGAGACAGTAGGCAGGGGAGAGGAGATGGTATTGGAAGCCAGGTTCCGTGGCAGTCAGGGGGAACAGTTTGCCACAAAGCCCCGAGTGGGTAGTGTACCAAGCCAGGAGCACTTTAAAGATGCTCCCCAGCAACTTTCCGTCAGGACTCACAGCAGCGTTATCTCTACCGCTTCCCTAACATGTGGCTCGAGGGGGAAAAATCATCCTCCCTTATCTCACTGTCAGTCCTAAGCAAACAGATGAGGCCCAGGTAGCCAGGAGAGCGTGTTCATAGAGCTGTCCGGCACTGGATCCCACCCCCACCACCTGCGATTTCCGTAGGGCGTGAATCTCGGAATTGGGACCAGGTACAGCCGACATTCATTGGTTGCAGACTATGTATCTGGCACCCCATCTGCATCATCACCCTGGATCTTCACAAGCACCTTCTTGACCCGTATTCCACAGAGGAGGAAACTGAGGTTCAGAAAGGTCAAGCCACTTGCCCAAGGCAGTACAGCCAGTAAGAGGCACAACTGGGGTCTGAGCTCAGGTCTCCTCTGACCCCCAATCCCATGCCCTCAATGACTCTTGCTATCAAGTCAGGTCCCACTAGCTCACATGATTCCTGAGACCCAAACAGATGCTCTAATGGTGTTGTGTCTCTTTCCTATGTTAATGCAGCCTAGCCACACCTGTTGTCTCCAGGAAACAAAAGCACAGGAAAGTCAAAGAGAAGAAATCATGAAAAATATGCTATTAAAAGAAAATCGCTTTCACAGCCCACCAATGTTTGTGTTCCAAACCCCAAGGAATGTTTTTATTCTATCCCCAGATCTTTCCCCAGAAGAGTGACCACACATACAGGTTTTCCCTATCATCCCAACCCAATGATTCCTAGTGTCCCATTCACTCCAAATGCTGCCCCCACATTTATTAGACAAGAAATTATGTGCTCACCTTACCTATGAAAAGGCAAAGAAACCTCCCACATCAGGTCTTTGGCAACCCTGCCACACAATGCTGAGTGAGGATCCACAGCTCTCCCAAGAGAGAGCGGGCTCCTGGAGGAAGAAATAAGGAATAAAGAGATGAGGAATATGATTTAGAGAGGATTCCTAGTGCAACCCAGCTTGTTTGGAACTGGAGCGGTTGCAGAACAGGAGTGGAAGAATGCGTGGAACGCAGAGCTTGCCCTACTTGAGAGTGAGCAGGGTTGAGCACTTGCTCTGCCTCATACCAAAAGGTGAAATTCAGACAGACACATGCGTCCAGGGAAGAAAATGTGAAGTGGCATGGGGAGAAGTGGGCCATTTACAAGCCAAGGAAAGATCCCTGGAAGAGATTCTTCCCTCTTACTACTAAGAAGGAACCAACCCAGCTGGCGCTTTGATTTGGACTTACAGTCTGTCTAAATGTAAACCACAAACTTCTGCTGTTTGTGCCGCCATGTTTGTGGTACTTTGTCAGAATATCCCTATCAAACTACTAGAGATTCTGTGGCCAAGCAGTGGGATGATGTGATAAGGAACATCTGGAAGACTGGAAGAGGTTTTGGAACTAGGTAATGCATACAGGCTGGAGGCGTTTTGACATGCATGACACAAGAAGCCTAGAGTGTCTTTAGGAAACGGCAGGGGGAAATATGAACACCAAATGCAGTTGAAACGAGGGTTAAGAAATAATTCTTTGCTGTAGAGAAAAGATCCCTGACTTAGAGAATACATATATCATGATCACCAAAATGCTGCTAGCACTATGTGTATTAAAGGTGCTTGTGGTGTGTTTTCAGACGGAGACTAGGAAGAGGTTATCGGAAGCATGAGGAAAGGGGATCCTAGTTTTACACTGGTAAAGGTTTTGGCTGTATTGTGTTCTGAGTGTCTCTGAGTAAAGTAGAAATAGTAAGTGATGAACTTCCCATGTAGCTGATGTCTAGCGTTGGAGCTCAGGGCCCAATATCCCAAAATGAGGGCTTCAGAAGTAGTTTCAAGTGAAGAAAATTTTCTCTGACATTCTTGGTCCTCCTGTCTCTCAGTCCCATTCAGCCCCGGGGGCTAAACACAGAGACCAGAATCCCTCTTCCCAAAGGTGAGTCCTTGAAACCAGAAGCTCTTTTTTTCTAAAGATAGTCACAAAACCTAGAGATGGTATTGTAATGTTTTCCACATTTTCATGTAAAAACTGTCCATGAAGAAATGATCTAACCCATCTTGTTTGAATGGAAGTCACTCTTGTGACCCCATTCCAGAGGGTGTCCTGCCCCATATCCGGGAGGAAGGACTGTGTGCTCAGATAGGCCAAGCAGAGTCTAGATGGACAGGCCTTGCCGGGTTTCCCCAACTCCGTCTGTTAGCATGAGATCATAGCCTTTTTGTCCCATCATATTTCTACACAACTGTCCGTACTCCTTTGAGTTGAGACATAAAAATAGATTGTTTCCCATGTATCTTTGGCTATTAACATTAAGGCTCCTGGGGATACACTTTGAATAAGCTGGTATGCCTTATGTCCTATGGATCTGCCTTTTGTTACTTGAGTTTTCAGCGACACTTAGGAGGACCAGGGGGAGTCTTGGCCAACACACTGACACACTGAGAAAAGTATTTAGGATTTAATCTGGTTACTCCTAGATGCGTATAGTAAATGGGAGAGAAGAGAGAGAAATTAGCCAACGAAGCACTGAGGACAAGGAAACCAGCACTGGATGATTCAGAAGGTACTCAAAGTATGCCGATACCTGGTCCTGGAAACAGGTCCCAGGGTGTGCCTAGAAAACCATTAGCCTGAGAGGAGAGACATGTGTCTCACGGATCCAATCAACCATCTCTGCAGAAGTTAGGAATTCAGATACGGGAGATATGAATTATCAAGGAAGATCTGTAGACAACTTCTTGTCTGATGGCCTGGACTCATGTGAATTCCATGGGAAGCCAACAATTTTTTGATAAATTTATACCAGCAAAGTGTTGCCAGACTGGACTGAACGGGGACAAGGATGGCATGAAATGAAAGGAGGCTATTAGAGTTCCTGGATCGTACCAGCAAGAAAGGAACTGACTGGGGTACACAGCTGTGACCATTTCTTCATTTTCAAGACAGGGAAGAAGGACACCAAAGCTGGAATAGAGGGTGGCATGGCCGTCACTGCCCCCAAGAACCAGGGGCACGTTACTAGGGGACTGGGACATCTCTCTCTTGGTCCCAGAAACAGAGGTCACCTCCTGAGTTCCAGGCATTCGTCTCACCTCTTCGGTTTCAGAGGGATGGATGGGCTGAAGCAGCCCAGGCTGGGGGAAGAGCTCCCACCCCGCTGCCCAGGGCATAGGGTGTGAAGCTGTTAGCCCACTGGGCCTGAAGGACAGACCATTGAGCCCAAGCAGAATCTTTTCCATCCTTAGAATGTAACGGAATTTGCTCCCACTAGGTTTCAGAGTGCTTAGGGCCCACGTACTCCAGTAGTTTTTCAGATTTCCTGCTCTTCGTTTGATAAGCCCTATTTGGTACCAGTCCCACAATTGTCTTTCAGAAGCAGATAACTTGCCTAGCTTCACAGGTGCAGTGGTGGAGAAACTTCCCATCTCAGCGTGAGTCATACCTGGAGACTCACCCATTCCAGATACAGAAGATTATCAGGTGAGATATTGGAGAACTGATGTTGGAGTGAGTTAAGACTTTGGGGATGTCGTGATGAAATGAATGTATTTTCTATGTGAGGATGTTAATTTGTGCCGTGCAGTGGATGCAGAAGACGTACTCTTATGGATGGAGTTGTGTTTCCCTACAATTCACAGGAAGAAGTCCCGGCCCCCAGTGTTTTAGAATGTGACCTTATTTGGAGAGAGTCTCTAGTCAGGTCATGTGGTTAAAGTGAAGTTATGAGGGTTGACCCTGCCCAACAAACAGGGTTGCTCTCCTTACAAAAAGGTGACAATAGGTATCCAGAACTGTGAGATGAAAAACACACAGGGTTTAAGTCAGACCGTCTCTGGAATATTTTTGCAGCGGCCCTAGAAAACTAATAAAATACACCTCCGTCAACAGCATTAAAAGCATACAACCCATCGTAGAACCAAAGAAACACACCCATCTAATCACAGGTTTCCCCTTCATCTCCCATTGAACATCCCTGGACAACTAACTCTTCCGAGTTCAGACCGGGAAACCTGATCACACATTGGGCTGTAGCTCCTCGGCTGCAGGTGACTCACTGGCTGACACGGATCCGAATGGAGCTTGTGCTGCTCCATCGGACAGCATTCCATCATCCCCAGGATGCATAGAGGCCAGGCATGAAGGTCTCCAAAAACAAAAGATTCTAGTCTGAAGAAGAGAGAATCAGACAAATCTAAGCAAGTGGGATTCCATTTCTAGGGAACCTAGAATAGGTAATGTTCCTTAAAATTTTTCATCTCGTTTTCTCTGTACTGTCTTTGGGTCCCTGCTCATGTTTACAAAAGAACTCCATGGTACAGGGAGTGCTGATGAAAATATTGATTGGACTATGTCTGTCCTATTCATCCTATTTTCCGTACATTGATATTTCTTATTTGTTGTTTAAGCCATAAAGCTCTTTCCCTTACTTTGCGCTTTCAGTAAGCTACAGCTTGACATCACGATTGCTCACTAGGTTCCCCTTCTCAATCATCCCCTGAAATGCTGTAGCAGATGTGTGAGCTTCCTCTGCCAATCTTCACACCAAAGCAGCCTTTTTCTCTTTCTTCCTATAACTCACAGGCATCAGTCCCCTTGAACGCTCACGCTTCACTCTCCACAGCCCAATCAGAGTTCATTGTCAACACTGTTTTACTAATTCTCCTCGTTCATATCTGAATTTACAAATGGGAAACACACACTGCAGGGTAAAATATCCCAAAAGATATGGTTTCAGAAAAAGACACGTCAAATTACCCAGTAGACATGCAAGGATAACTTAGACATTTATTTGTACATCCCATTTGACAGAAAGATTGGCGCTTTAAAGCAAAACAATTAGCATAATGAGAAATAAGTCACTCAATGAGATGTGGTGCTTTGGACCAGGTACACAGCTCTTTTTCTGGATAGAAACAGGGTTCTGCCAAGTGTCTTTGGTTTTCAAAGTGTGGCTCCAGACATGCAGGATCACCTGGTGGCACCGTCCAGAGCGATTTAGTTGTTGCTGTCTTCATGGGGGCTTTTCTTGGTCTCCTTGTGCAGTGAGCATTTCTCTTCAACTACTTTCATAACACTTTTCTAATATTCTGAAAAAAACAGAAAGTAGGAAATCCCGATGAGGGGACTTCTTGGCTCTACATCCTTTCTCTATGGATCCCAAGTGGAGCTCTGGAGGTGACCTGGCCACATTGCCCAACTGCACTATTCAGGGAAGCTCTGGCTACTATCCTGCCACGCCCCCATTTCACTCTTGACCAAACTGTCCTCTGACAAAGGTAGAATAATCTGTGTGGCTACGGGTTGGGCCCTCTGGGGTGTGTCTTTCCCACTTCTGATGGGCTCAAGAAAATTTTGATTTCTGTCATTTATCCAGCTTTCATTTCACGGTTTGACTGAGAGTGCCACCCTTTACTGGTTTCTACATTTAAAGGAGAAGGGTTGTTTATGTGATGTTTCAAAATTCACGAGAAACATTTGACAAAAATGGCCACATGTCGAGCTTCAAGGCACAACATAATAAATTCCTGTGAGTTACAATTCCAGAGTATGTTCTCTTGTTGAAATCCTCGGCAGCTATAAATCAATTGAAAACAAAAGCAATGGGAAAGTCAGCAGCTACTTTGAAATTCAGCAATACACTTCTAGGAAAAAGTGCTAAAAGTACAAAGACTTGGGACCCAGAAGAAAGCACAATGAAAGGTAACCTATATGAACATTAACATGAATATTAATATGCAAATCTCTTAAGGAAATAAGCATTATCTGACTTCTCATAAAGGCTGAGCATGCTCTGCAAAACTTGATGCTAGGGGCAAGAAACATATCCTACTCCTGCCTTTGGATTCATATCCTTAAATGACCATGGTTACAAACACTGAAAACAAAAACATCAGGTAAAGAATCACAACCCTGTCCCTCCAATAACCGGGCTGCATATCAGTGCAAGGCTGTTGTGGGTTCAGCCTGGGTCACTCCCCCTGCATTGTGACAGTGACTGTTGCTCTTGTACTGTGAGTCACTCATTTGCTGCACCACTGAACACTAGGGCATGAGCCGTTTCCGTGGACACACCCTAGGCCTACTGACACAAACCTGGAAGTAACAAAGGTTTCTGTTTAAAAAGAAATGTTTCATCTCATTCATTTGATCCTCTTCCAGTTGATGTGAACCAAATGCCCATGAGTGGCATACTAGGATAAAAAGTTTAATTTTGATAATATATTATCTCTGATAAAAAAATAAAATAAAATAAAATAAAAAATAAAAAGAAGTGAAAAGATTATCCTCAGGGCAAAAAAAGAACAAACTGCAGTAGTGATTTCAGAATCGAGGAAGCTGGAAAATGAATGGACTCTTGAAAATTTTATTTAGTTGAGGCCGGGCGCAGTGGCTCAAGCCTGTAATCTCAGCACTTTGGGAGGGCGAGACGGGCGGATCACGAGGTCAGGAGATCGAGACCATCCTGGCTAACACGGTGAAACCCCGTCTCTACTAAAAAAATACAAAAAACTA
>NW_012112587.1:21715-27063 GCF_000951035.1 Colobus angolensis palliatus
GCTCGAAAAATTGCAGGATGCCACATGCCACATGCCCCCCAAGTCGGAAGGGCACCACCCACCCCAACCTCCGGTGGGGTCCCCTCCTTGGCGAGCCACTGGTCTTTTGGGCCACGTTGGGTGGCTCTACCAAGTCCCTTTGGGTTTCCGCGGTGCTCGGGCACTCCTGAGGGAGCACACTTGCTCCTGGTGTACCTGAGGACAGCCTTCGTGCCTTTGGACTCGGCGAGCTTGCCCATCTCCCCCGGCAGCAGCAAGCGCACAGCGGTCCGGATATCCCAGTCGGTGATGGTCTGGCGCTTGGTGGAGCGGGCCAGGCGACCAGCCTCGGTGGCGATGCGGTCCAGTATGTCATGAACCAAAGAATCCATGACACTCACGGCCTCCCGGGAAAGGCTGAGGCCCTGGTGAACCTGCTTCAGCACCCGGAGGAAATAGGTGGCGAAGCTGTCCCCGCGGCAGTTGGCGTGACACCTGCGGGGCCCACGTCGCCCTCGCTTCCTCTGCTTGCTCTGCTTCTGGGCCGTCGTGGAGTTGGCCTGTTTGGGCTCCTGGGTGATCAGCTGTTCCTCAGAGGTCACCTCAGAGGAAGGTCCAGCCATGGCAGAGACAGCGGCCATTAGATGACACGAACAGACAATGGCGGGTGTGGAACGGGGAAGCGGGGACCCTTGGGTATGCAGCATGGCTCCACATCATGGGCCAGTTTCACGTCTGATTGGATGAAACCTACCTGCGTTGAAGGTGACTGGATGGTCCCGTTGCTTCGCATCTCATCAACCAATCACAGTGGGCGTCTGCGGGCTAAGCGCCCCTTGTGGCCTAACTCGGAGAAAGCTACACAGACAGATGCCCCACAGGGCAAAAGCACATCCGCCCTTCTCAGCTAATCCATGTCACACCGTGAGCACTTTGAAGGGTGTCACTGAAAACTCCCAAAGTTTAGCAATTTCAGCTCATGATCCTTGAAGAGAGACACACCTCCTGAGCCCATGTCGATTATACTAGAGGAATGACTGTGGCCACGTGTGGAACAATTCTCACCATCTCAGAATCTACTGTTATCCTGGGCTAAACCACCGTGGCTTGAGCAGGAACTCCCTGACATGGCCGCCGAGGGCTCCTGGGCATCCAAGGAACTGGCAGTCTGGCTCCTGGCTTCAGTTCTGATCAACATCTTCCGTGAATCAGGAGAACAAGAAATGGCCATAACACAGCCTCCAAGCAGACAATAGAAACAGAAAGGCACTTTTATTAAAAACATATGACAACACTCAACATTGACCAGGTTTTAAAAAAAATAAAGGAAAGGAAAACAAAACAACCACCACAAATCACAACTCAGAAGCTGGAAATGGCTAATAAGTTCAAGAGATATTGGGTTAAAAAATATCACCTTAAATCTCCTAGGAAACCCCTGAGGGAGAGAAAGGGATTCCAAAAATGAAAATTATGTGCAAGTTAGATAGATAGCTTTCAAAGTCTCTGATAAATATATGTAAAGACATTTCTTAAATGCATTTAAGTAACATTAAGTTGCAGGAATGGAACAAAAAAGATTCTTAAAAAATAATGAAGAAATAAAGGTCATCAATGAACTGTCATTTCAAAGGTCAGGCTTTCAAGTGTATTTCCTGTCATATCTTTAACAAACAACTTATTCTACTCCAAACAAATCGGTTCACGATTAAGAAGGACAAAAAGCCTCATTTTTGTTATTAGATAACATCATATATGGTAAACTCCTTGACTGAAGTCTAGTCAACTATTTCTGAACAGTCCCCTTTACAAACGGTGATTTTATAAATCTACTTAAACGTTTAGCAAGCCAATCCTTCTTTTAGTTTGGTACAAGGCACGAGAGACCTGTCCACAACAGTCTCTGTATTCATATCAGTAAGTCAACATGTTATTTTTCTTTAAAAAAAAAAAAAAAAAAGAGCAAACAAACAACAGAGAAAGAGACACATCATTTTTCTTCACAATCTGCAAGGTTAAACATCCCAGGGAAGCTCTCACTGGTTCGCTTCTGGGTCACCTTCCCACAATTTCAGCCATGGCTGGTGTTGGCGCAAGGGCTGGAAAGCCTTTATTGCCTGAGCCAGTGGTGGCTGTGGCATAGCTGCTCTCACAGATGCTCCCATCATCCACGTGATACAAAAGTATAATATGTAGTTCTTATTTTGTTTCTTTAATTCTTTATTTTTGTTTTTGAGACAGAGTCTCACTCTGTCTCCCAGGCTGGAGTGCATTGGTGCTATCTCAGCTCACTGCCACCTCCGCCTCCCAGGTTCAAGAGATTCTCCTGCCTCAGGCTCCCCAGTAGCTAAGACTACTGGGATGTGCCACCACAGCTGGCTAATTTTTGCACTTTTATTGGAGACAGGGTTTTATCATATTGGCCACGCTGGCCTTGAACTCCTGGCCTAAAGTGATCCATCTACCTCGGCCTCCCAAATTGCTGGGATTACAGGCATCAGCCACGGCGTCCCGCCTGTTTCCTTAATTTTTAATATAGTCATAATCTTTATTGCATCAGGCTGTTTTTTGTTTTATTTTAAGTTCAGTGGTACATGTCCAGAATGTACAGGTTTTTTTGACAGGTAAACGTTTGTCGTGGGGCTTTGCTGTGGCGGTTATTTCATCACCCAGGCATTAAGTCTAGTAACCATTAGTTATTTTTCCTGATCCTCTCCCTCCTGCCACTCTCCACCCTCCGATAGGCCCCACTGTGTGTTGTTCCCCTCCATATGTCCATGTGTTCTCATCATTCAGTGGGATGAATGGGCTTATAAGTGGGAACATGCGCTATTTGGTCTTTTGCTTGTATTAGTCTGTTCTCACGCTGCTATGAAGAAAGAGCCGAGGCTGGGTTATTTATAATGAAAGAGTTTTAATTGACTCACAGTTCACAGGGCTGGGGTCCTCACAAAACTTACAATTATGGTGGAAGGAAATGCAAACACTTCCTTCTTCTTGTGGTGGCAGGAAGAAGAAGTGCAGAGCGAAGGGGGAAGCCCCTTCTAAAACCATCAGATCCTGTGAGAACTCACTCACTATCATGAGAACAGCATGGGGGAAAGCACCCCCACGATTCAATCACCTCCATCCGGTCCCACCCTTGACATGGGGGGAGTATGGGAATTACAATTCAAGGTGAGATTTGGGTGGGGGACACAGAGCCAAACAGTGTCACTGTCCTTGCATTAGTTTGCTAAGGATAACGGCCTCCAGCTCCAGCCAAGTCCTTGCAAAGGACATGATGTTGTTCTATTTTATGGAGGCATAGTATTCCACAGTGTATATGTACTACAGTTTCTTTATCCAGCCTATCATTGACGGGCATTTGGGTTGATTTCACGTCCTTGCTGTTGTGAATAGTGCTGCAATGAGTATACACATGCACGCGTCTGTATAATAGAACGATTACTATTCCTTTGTGTATATGCCCAGTAACGGTATTGCTCGGTGAAATGGTATTTCAGACTTCAGGTCTTTCGGGAATTGCCACACCGTCTTCCACAAAGGTTGAACTAATTTACACTCCCCAAAGTCAGTGCGTAAGCATCCCTTTCTCTCCACAAACTTGCCAGCATCTGTTATTTTTGCCAGCATCATAATAGCCATTCTGACTGATGTGAGACGATATCTCATTGTGGTTTTGATTTGCATTTCTCTAATATCAGTGATGTTGACCTTTTTTTTATTTGCTTGTTGGCACTATGTAGGTCTTCTTTTGAGAAGTGTCTGTTCATGTCCTTTGCCGATTTTTTAACGGGATTCTTTATTTCTTGTAAATGTGGTTAAGTTCCTTACAGATGCTGGATATTACACTTTGTCAGATGAATCGTTTGCAAAAATGTTCTCCCATTCAGTAGGTTGCGTGTTTACTGTGTTGAGAGTTTCTTTTGCAGTGCAGAAGCTCTTTAGTTTAATTAGATACCGTTTGTCAATTTTTGCTTTTTGTTGGAATTTCTTTTGGCATCTTAGTCATGAAATCTTTGCCTGGTACTGGTGCCCATGTCCTGAATGGTGTAGCCTAGGTTGCCTTCCAGGGTTTTTATAGTTTTGAGTTTTACTTTTAAGCCTTTAATTCATCTCATGTTAATTTTTGTATATGGTGCAAGGAAGGGGGTCCAGGTTCAATCTTCAACCTATGGCTAGCCAACACATCCAGCACCATTTTTTGCATAGGGAATCCTCTCCACATTGCTTGTTTTTGTGAGGTTTGTCGAAGATCATATAGTTGTAGGTGTGCAGTCTTTATTTCTGGGTTTGTCATAAAATAATAATAATTTCTGCATTCTCTATTATGTTATATTGGTCTGTCTGTCCGTTTTTGTACTGGTACTGTAACCCTTGAGTATAGTTTGAAGTCGGGTAGCATGATGCCTCCAGCTTCCTTCCTTTTGCTCAAGATTGCTTTGGGCTATTTGGGCTCTTTTGTTGATTTTGGGTGAACTTTAGAATATTTTTTCCAGTTCTGTGGAGAATGTCAATGGTAGTTTAATGGGAATAGCATTGAATCTGTAAAGTGCTTTGGGCAGTATGGTCATTTTAATGACACTGATTCTTCCTATGCACGAGCATGGAATGTTTTTCCATTGTTTGTGTCACCTCTGATTTCTCTGAGCTGTGGTTTGCAGTTCTCCTTGTAGAGATCCTTCACTTTCCTGGCTAGCTGTCTTCCTGGGCATTTTATTCTTTTTGTGGCAAATGTGAATGGGAGTTCCTTCGTGATTTGTCTCT
Organism: Colobus angolensis palliatus; assembly: GCF_000951035.1. NCBI lineage: Eukaryota > Metazoa > Chordata > Mammalia > Primates > Cercopithecidae > Colobus > Colobus angolensis. Next base: position 26,465 of record NW_012112587.1, read on the forward strand.
CGGCTTCATTGTTGCGGATGTACAAGAGTGCTAGTGATTTTTGCACATTGATTTTGTATCCTGAGGATTTGCTGAAGTTGTTTATTAGCTTGAGAAACATTTGGGCTGAGACGATGGGGCTTTCTAGATATAGGATCATGTTGTCTGAAAACAGGGACATGATTTTGACTCCCTCTCTTCCTATTTGAATGCTCTTTATTCTTTTCTCTTGCCTGATTGCGCAGGCCGGAGCTTCCAAGACTATGTTGAATCGGAGTGGTGAGAGAGGGCGTCCTGGTCTTGGGCCAGTTTCCAAGGGGAGTGCTTCCAGCTTTTGCCCATTCAGGGATGCCCAGTCAGGGATGTTGGCTGTGGGTTTGTCATAAATAGCTCTTATTATTTTGAGGTGTGTTCCTTCAGTGTATAGTTTATCGAGAGTTTTTAACTTGAAGGGGAGTTGAATTTTATCAAAAGCCTTTTCTGCATCTATTGAGATAAACATGTGGTTTTTCTCTTTAGTGCTGCTTATGTGATGAATCACAACTGTTGCTTTGCATATGTTGAACTGACCTTGCATCATGGGAGTCCTGGGATGAAGCTCACGTGATCGTGGTGGATAC
>NW_012112587.1:27113-29353 GCF_000951035.1 Colobus angolensis palliatus
CTTTTTGATGTGCTGCTGGATTCGATTTGCCAGTATTTTGTTGAGGATGTTTGCATCAGTGTTTATCGAGGATATCAGCCTGAAGAATTTTCTTTTTCTGCTGTATTTCTCTTTCATCAGTTTTATACAATCATTGTTTTATTCCTCTTGTTAGTTTATTCTATTACCCTTCCTTCTTGGCACCTCCAGTCATCTTCTTGTGATCATTTTAAGTCTCTTTAAATGACATTCTTGAGAAACTTCCTTAACAAAAATTTGTTGGTATCTACACTAAGAGTTTTCCATTTCTCTCAAATCTCATCATTTCTGACTTAGGTCCTGGAAGAAATGGACTCTGAAATAAAGTTTAGTGCGTGGGAAACTTATTCATGGTCAATAGCTGAGGAAGGGTCAGGAGGCAGGCAGGACTGGGAACAGAGAGACGTGCACCTCGAGTGCAAGGCCACTGGAATCCTATTCTGTTCCCAGGGTGAGATCTGAAGATAAAGGGGCCCATCAGGGTATTCGCCATTGTGCCGAAATACCAGACCGTTCCACTTCGCCTGGATCAGGCAGTGTGTATGGACAAGGCAGCTAAGAGTAGCTACAGTAATACCGGGAAGGACTAATGGCTCAGGACTGGCACCTGCTTGCATTCCCAAAACCCGAAACAGCAAATCCATCCTTAAAGGGGACCCTGGCTTGTCCATGTTTACCACAGCCTCATTCTCAAATAATACTTTAGCTAGCAATGACATTCTGTGTTGACACACATCTCCTCTGCTTTTGGGTTTTATTTATTGATATAAGGAGGTTGACTGTCAAACTATTTGTTATTCCTTTATAGGCCTTGCAGTTGTCTTTTTTTCTTTTCTTAGCTATTGTGATTTCTGCTTTCACTTTTCTTAAGCTTTAGAAGGATGGGAACAGGTGTGCTGGTGTGCTCCCTGAAGGTGGTTTATCATGTCTTCCTTCAATTCTGTAAAATTACCAGCGATTTTCCCTTTGATTAGAATTCTTTCCAACTTGCCCAGTATTACTTATGAGATATACTTTGTGCCTTTTAGTCAGATCCTTAAGGTTTACCAGTTCTCCTCACTCCTTTCTCACGAGTTATGTCCCTATGAAATTTTCACAATGACTTTACATCTGTCTTCTCATTCTCCAATTCTCAGTCCAACTGTGTCTATTCTGCTATTTAAAATTTCTTTAATTTTGTGATATAGCCATTCAACTTTCATATTTTGACAAAGCTCCGTGACGTAGGCCTGGGCAATGATTTTTTGGATATGACCCTGAAAGCCCAGACATCAAAAGCAAAAAGTAGACAAATGCGATGGTGTCAAATTAAAGACGTTTTTACAGAAAAAGAATAAATAATAGAGTGAGGAGGCAACGTGTTGCCCAGTGTAATGCCTACAGGACCTAGTTAAATTTCTACCCTGCCTTAACTCTGCTTGTCTTTAGGAAGCAGGATACCTGACATCAGAATTTCCCCACCGTGACTAAACCGGCCGAGACTGATGGGATGCAACATGGCAGCTCAACTGATCTTTAAAGAAACTGGAACTTCATTATAATCTAATTCCCATACGAACTGACATACCCACCAGCGCCACGACAGTTGACAATCACCGTGACAACGACTGAAAGAAACCTTGAATGGGCAATAAGGTAGGTGGCATTTTGTTTTCAAGAAGCCCTGCACCTATTCACAGAAAAGAAATGAATATTCCTCCCCTTGCTTCTAATGCCCAATCCCTTCGTTAAAAATCCCCTATATTTGTGATGTTCTCCCTCTCCCAAGCTGAGAAGTTGATTTGTGAGCCAGCCTCCTGCTTGTGAAGTCCATGGCCATGGAATAAAGCCTGCACTGCCTGACACTCACTTGCAGTTTATCATACTGGCTTCACAACACCAAACAGGGAAAGATACCACCTTTCAGGGGACCCCTTTCATAGGTAACAAGCCCACAGAATGCGAGAAATACTACCAAATGTACATCTGATAAGAGGTTAATATTCAAAATATAGAAGGAATGTGGACAACGCAATAGCAAGAAAACAAATAATTCAATTTTTAAATCAGCAAACGACCTCAATAGACGTTACTGAAAAGAAGCAGCACAAACGGCCAGTGGGTACATTAAAAATGCTCAGCATCGTCAGCATCGTTAATCACTAGGGCACTGCAAGTTCTTTTTTTTTCTTTTTCTTTTCTTTCTTTTTTTTTTTTTTTTTTTTTTTTTTTTTTTTTTTGAG
>NW_012112587.1:29540-34409 GCF_000951035.1 Colobus angolensis palliatus
TTTTTTTTGAGACTGAGTCTCTCTCTGTTGCCCAGGCTGGACTGCAGTGGCACGATCTCGGCTCACTGCAACCTCTGCCTCCCAGCTTACAGCGATTCTCCTGCCTCGGCCTCCTGAGTAGCTGGGATTACAGGCGCCTGCCACCACGTCTGTTTAATCCTTGTATTCTCAGTAGAGACGGGGTTTCACCATATTGGCCAGGGTGCTCTTGAACTTCTGACCTCATGATCCACCTGAACTGGCCTCCCAAGTGCTGGGATTACAGGCATGAGCCACTGCGCCTGGCCTGGCAATGCCAATTTAATCCACAGTGAGATGTCACCTCACACACCTGTTTGAATAGCTTTTACCAGAAAAGATGAACGTCATAATAGTGTTGTCAAGAATGCAGAAAAGGGCACTCTTGTACACGCTTGGTGGAAATGTGAAGTAGCAGAGCCATTACAGAAAACAGTGTGGAAATTCCTCAAAAAACGGAATGATAGAAATACCATATGGTCCGGAAATCCTACATACCCACTCTGGGTCTATAGTCAAAGGAAATGAAATCAGTACGATGAAAAGACATCTGCACTCCCATGTTCATGGCAGCATTATACACCACAGTGAAGATGCGGAATCTAACTAAGAGTTCATCATTGGGCACATGGGTAATGGAAACATGGTATGTAAATATGACAGAATGCTCCTCAACCTTGACAAAAGTAACGTATGTCATTTGCAACACTGTGGACGAAGCCGGGGGACATTCTGCTGTTATGAAATAAGCCAGGCACAGAAAGACAAATACCAAATGTCTTACTTACAGGTAGAATCTTTAAAGGCTGAACTCATAGAAGTGGACAGTAGAATGACGGCTCCCCAGGGGCTGGGACATGGGTGGGGAGGGGTTGGAGGAAGAAAATGGGGAGTTGCCGGTAAAAGGGGCCCACTTTCTAGATACACAGGATGAGTACATTTTGAGATCTATTGTACAGCAGGATGGCTACAGTCAGTAGTAATGGACTGTGTAAATCAGGACAACCAAGAAAGTAATTTCATATCTCTCAGCATAAAAATGATAGGTAAACGAGGGGATGGACATGTTAATTAGCTGTATGCAATATTTCCACATTGAATACATATTTCAAAATATCACATTGTACCCCATAATTGCATACAGTTAAGATTTGTCCATTAAAAATAACATTAACAGAAATACAAAAAGACTGAACATATCAAGTGTTGGCAGAGATGTGCAACAACTGGAATTCTCATGCATTGATAGAGCTCATAGAGAATGCAACAGCCCCTCCGAAACTACTTGTCAGCTCCTTGGAAATTAAACGGACAATTACCATGTGACTTTGCAATCCTAGTCCTGCATATTGACTCAAGAGTAGTGAAAGCATATAAAAAGAAAACAAGACATTTGCAAATAATAACAATTCAGTGAGTGTAAAAACAAGAGGCAACCCTTTCTGTCAGACATCCCACTCCCTTGAAGTTTGGTTAGGTGGAACACTTGTTTATGCAATTTCATTTGAATTCAGGCTCAAATGGAGACTGAGTAAGGTGAAGCAAATCAATGATGCATTTCCTTACAGTTTGAGGTATTTTCTGTAAGGTACATTAACCTCAAGAATCATTACTCCTACTAAACTCTGACAGGCTGACAAACTCAAAGGCTAATACCATGTCGGGTGGACCAGGCACTGGAGTGACATTTGGGAGATCAACCTGTGTGCTGATGTCAGATCTAACCCAGTAGCTGTGGACCTCTGGGTAAGGAAGGTCCTTCTTGTATTTGTGAAGGGATACTAAGTTCCTGGAAAGGACAGAATTCACTCTACCAGTCCAAGGATTATAGCAAGCACAGTAATTATGTACCTTAGTCCTCCTTAACACAAAATTCCCTCTGGTGCATGACAAAGTACCTCAACAAGCATCCGGGCCACCAGATAGTCCTTGCCTAATGTCAGTCCCCCAAAGCATGTATTGTTCACCAGTGCCTCTGTGGAGATTTTGGGAGCAGAGTTAGTTAAATGATGGACATATTTCAGGATTTCAGAAGAATCATGGAAGCAGTAGCAGGCCCATGAGGTGTAGGACCGGCCTGTCACACACATCAGAGAGATGCTGCATGGCACGGACTGGATTGATGACGCGAGAGAAGAGGAGTCAAGAGGCTTCTGTGCTCCACTAATGCCCTATTCAGGTGCCGGCCCATTTGGCCTGTGATTCCAGATGTTTGACGGCAGTCCTTCATAATAAGGGGAAAGAATAAATGCCACTCTTTCAAGCTTCGTCCTCCCCACCATGCATTTGTTCTCTGCTTATCCAGGAGTCGGGGCCACAATCAAAGAGGAGAAAGGCTGTAATGGGTCAAGAATGAGGATCAACCCCATAGTACCGGCCACTGCACTGGGGTGGGATTCTTATCCTGCCACATAAATGTGGTGGGTTTTGTTTGTCAAGCCCATGTGCTTGGAGGTGATAAAACATTTTATTGCCTGAACATTCAAGTAGCTTGGGGACAAAATTGGGAATGGCAAAAGAGAGAACCATTTTTATCTCTCAATTTCCATTTGACTCCCTTTCTTCTCTTATTGATGGAATAGGCAGGAGACATTTCTACTCGTACCTATAAATTCATATCTTTCAGCCACCAAGACTGTGACCAAATGATTAGAAAAAGAAGCTCCCAACAAGAATGTAAACACAAATTTCCTCCTCAGTCTTCAAGGACAAACACCCAGACAGACACTTTTTTTGTCTGGGTCCCTTAGCAAACGTGCAACCAATGGCTGTGGCTCAGTGGCTGCGTCCCTCCAGTGATTCAGTGTAGAGTGGGATTTCAGCTCCTCTCGTCGCACGCTCCCATCTTCTCAGTGATGTACAGTTGAAGGTCATGAAGTGTTATTTTTATTTCTTAACAAAAGATTATAACTGGAAAAAGAGTAGACACAGATGAATCCGAATGAGTTGCAATAGTATCTTTAGCTACTGGGACATTTGGAAGGGTTATACTGTATTTAAAAAAATTTTTTGATCTCGATATTTCTATAGTATGTTTGAATCCTCCGTCATGTATTTCAATGGGAATTCCTTGATACGGGTCATATTGACAAAATTTAATGAGAGTATCCTTGATCTACTACTACTATTTTCCTCGGTATGATGCTTATAATTGGTTATTTACGTGATGCACGCCAATTCCTTTAGTTCTTTCTTTCAGCAAAGCACACCATTAAATCACCGATGCTCACTTATTGACCTTTACCCACCTTCAGCCACAGAGATGAATAACCAGATGTATTCATTTCCCATTCCAGTCTTCAACATCAAAACCCATTTCTCCTCTCCCTTGCCTATAATTTGTCTATGTCAGTCACCCTTACTCTCCCAGTCAGCATTCCACTGCTGGATTATGGTGTATTTTTAACATTATTTCACAGACGCTCCCATGTACTTCCTGGATTTACAAATGCAAAACACAACAAGAAAGTCCTAATCATTCAGTGTTTACATAAATGACTATCCACGATACTAAGAGCTTAAGAGCAGTATGCAAGAATTAACATTCTCTGTTGGAACATGTTCATGTCCTATGGAAAACTTTTGGCAAGTTCATGCAGCACCAATGAGCCTGACAGAAATAAAGTGACTGAGGAGAATGCAGTGTTTTTCAAACAACTCCACTGTTTTTTTCTCCCTGCAAAGGCACACAGCTCTAAAAAGAGACTTTAACTTCCACAATATTGTTAGGGATGTGTAAGATCATCTCAAAGCACCACACAGGGACATTTATTACAGTTAATTTTGTGATAGATTTTCACAGTCACTTTTGGAAACAAACTTGTTTATTCTTTTTGAAGCACTTTTACAAGATTTTCCAAAAATTCCAAAGTAAGTACTAATCCTGATAAGGTGGATCAGTGGCGCTAAATCCTTAGTTTATCTTTTTGAAGGAGAGCTCTGGAGGTATAATGGGCCAGCACAGTTAATCAGCATTGGACTTATAATGAAAAATAGACTTCTCCATGGCATCCTTGATCAGCCATCAGCCCCCTCTTTCCACCTGCACGATTCAGGGAAGCGTTCTGGAGCATCCTGCCTTGCCCACATTCTTTATCTTGAGCACTTGCGGCTCTGCCACAGGTGAAATCCTCTGTGGTTGGTCTCTCCTGCAAGGGTATTATCACGTTGTTACAGGCTACAAAAGGATTTTGTTTTTGTAGATTATCCAGGGTTCATTTTATAGTTTGCTTGAATTGACATCTTAATCAGGTGTCGGCCTCCTACTCCAAAGGGGAATTTACAACTTATTTGAAAGTACTAACAACAACAATACAATAGACAAACACGCGGCATTAAAGCAACTCATCATACATTTCCAAGGATTGAAATCCCAGAATAGGTTGTCCCTCCACAGAAGTGAATGCTAGATATAAATAATACTTTTTAAAATGTAACTGGAAAGTCACAGCTGTTTTGAACCTCAGCAACATTAATATAGAAAAACAAACACACACCCATGGGGTCAAGAAGACAGCATAGTGTAAATTTTATTGTATTAACATTCACATTAATATTACCATTGACATCCCAGGATGAGAAAGGAGGGATCATCTTAGTTCTCTTAGTGCCTCATCACCTTTTTCTTAGTTATTGCAGGGAGCAAGAGACACACCCCACTACCAGCTACAGATTTATATCTCCAAATCACCACATTTGAAAGCAGGTGAACAAAAAGTCACAGAGCAAGCAAAAATCATTCTCTGTCCATCTTCCCTGTAATAGGGCAACACCAAGGAACGCACATACTGTTTCAGTCCCAGTCATCTTCCATGCTTGTGCCAATGGCTGTGGCTCATGGGCTGCAGGTTC
>NW_012112588.1:0-2476 GCF_000951035.1 Colobus angolensis palliatus
AATGGCATTCAATAGCATTCTCCAGACAAATGGGTGAGCCATGCTGTAAGTCTGGGCCTAGTTACTGATGTCTACTTACACTCCTTTGGCTCTTACTGTCCACTCACTTCAGTTAGAAACTGGAAAAATATTTGGTAGGGGATTAAAAAGTCAAACTGGTTTTGTTATTTTTCAGGACAACATATATTCATATATATTATCTATTTTTTCTCTCCCAAATCATGTAGCTAGCAAACATCACATTCTTTTAGATGAAGACACCGATTATTTATCATTTATTCTATGACAACCACCAAACTCAACACTTTACACACATGTAAAATTTCATTTAGTTTCTTCCATATAAGCTCCCTAAGGGCTGGAATTTATTGTTTGCTTTGTTCACTATCAAATCCCCAATACCCAGAATAGGGTCTGGCACTTTATGGGTGCTCAATAAATTTACGATTATTAATGAACCCTCACAAGAAAAGAAGCTAATCATTAGTATTACTCACATGCAGAAAAGAAAATGAGGCTCAGAGAGATGAATAACTTGGCCTATTCAATAGTGTCAAAGCTAGAACCTGAACTCAGGCATTCTGACTTTAAAGTCTAAGTGAAGCCCTATGCTTCCACATAGATATGTGCCCACGGAATGTCTAACTTTCGTTGGACTATTAAGGTGTGAACTATGATGCTTCCGTTATTGCAACTAGCAGTGCCATTTTTACATTTCCTATTCTCAGATGGCCCATGTGCTACAGGAAAACAAACACACAACTCAATGTCTTCATGTACTCTAGCAAAAGTGTCACTTTTCTAAGAAGTGTAATGTCATTTTGTCACAGATACTAAAAGTTTTCGTAAAAGAAAATATAAGCGCAAAACTCTGACAGTTAAGTCTTTCATTTTTACAGAAAAATTTCGGTCAAGCACGGTGGCTCACGCCTGTAATCCCAGCACCTTGGGAGGCCGAGGCGGGCGGATCACGAGGTCAGGAGATGGAGACCGTCCTGGCTAACACGGTGACACCCCATCTCTACTAAAAATACAAAAAAACAGCCGGGCGCGGTGGCGGGTGCCTGTAGTCCCAGCTACTGGGGAGGCTGAGGCAGGAGGACGGCATGAATCTGGTAGGCGGAGCTAGTAGTGAGCCAAGATCCTGCCACTGCACTCCAACCTGGGCGACAGAGCGAGACTCTGTCTCAAAAAAAAAAAAAACTTTATGCAACTAAAGTGACTTAAGTTCTGCAAGTTAGAAGTCAAAGGAAGAAAAAAGTCCAAAAAGGATATATGCTTTTGACAGCTACAAATAATAAAAAACCTGCCAATGATCTTCATGCAGAAATACTTAGCTGTACACACAGCAAGTGCTCAATGAAAATGCTTTTCAGAAGAAATGAAAATGAGACAAAGCCTTTCTTGGGTTTTACAAACCTTCTTGGTTTGTATACTAGAAAGTGCTATACGAAAAAAAGCAAGAAGTAACTCTCACGAAAATGCCTCTGGACGGAATGAAAACCCTGAGAGGACTCCCATAGTGTGACAGCAGGAAGGAAAACAACAAACAGCATCACTAAGAGCTGGAACACCAGACATAGTCTTGTCAGCAAACTAAGGAAATCAGAAATTTCCTGCCATCTTCAATCTACACCTATGGTAGATATCCGATGCTCCATTCCATCCCACCCGAAAAAGCTAGCACGGAGAAAATGTCAAAAAGGCCAGTTTAACTTAGAGTGGCAGCTGCTTCTAATTTAGAGGGTCTCCGGGGCGCCCAGCAGCCCAATGCGCCATAGCTCCTGGAAAGCAGCGGGGTAATACCAGAGCCAGGTAAAAAACGCAGAAGCCTTAGCCCCACACCAGCCCCAGATTCAAACTCTGGAGGCGGGGCCAGGATGAACATTTTTTTAGCCACACCTCCAGACGGTTCTTCAGCCCGCTCAAGTTCAAAAACTACAGTTTCAGCTGCATTTAGGGCAAGCGGAGGCCGGAAAGTCGCCCAAAAAGAAAGTGAATGAGAGGCATAAGTTGTTAATACCATATACCTGGGCAGGTGCTAACTGCACTCCAACCCGACTGCAGCGCGGGAATGGAAGGAGGAAACGGGAGATTTGAAAAGATGCCCCCGCCCTAGAAACTGGGCGACCCGTGCCCTCGCGACCACCCCCTTGAGGCTCCGTCTTTACCAACGTGAGCAGCGTAGCAGCTTCTCCAGGCGGTCGAGCGCGGCGCGACTATGGGCCCAGGCCCCGCGACCATCCGGCTCCATGGCGGGCGCGGAACGAGGCTCGTTCCCGGAGTGGACCCTCGGCTGCCGGTTCCTCCGCTGCCGATTATCTGGCATCACCCCGCCTTCGGGTGAAAGGCTCCTCGGGGAGCGAGAGGCAAGGAGGTCTCGGGAAACCACAGGGAAGTTGCAGGCCAACAACTCGAACTCGCCGAGATCTTCCCGCGTCCGGCACCGCTGGCCGCCAAAAGGGCGGGGCGCGCG
>NW_012112589.1:0-2379 GCF_000951035.1 Colobus angolensis palliatus
GGCGTGATCTCAGCTCACTGCAAGCACCGCCTCCTGGGTTTACGCCATTCTCCTACCTCAGCCTCCCGAGTAGCTGGGACTACAGGCGCCCGCCACCTCGCCCGGCTAGTTTTTTGTATTTTTTTTAGTAGAGACGGGGTTTCACCGTGTAAGCCAGGATGGTCTCGATCTCCTGACCTCGTGATCCACCCGTCTCGGCGTCCCAAAGTGCTGGGATTACAGGCTTGAGCCACCGCGCCCGGCCCCTCCTTGCAGTTTTTAGTTCTGTCTTCAAACAATATCCATGCTTTCAAAAGATTAATTCAGTAATGCTTTGTGCATCCTAGATCAGGTAAATATAAATTACACTTGTTTTACTGATTAAACTAAGGGGAGAAAAGAGTTGGTCATTGTGTACGCCTTGACCTCTACTTTACCAAGGGTTGGGTCTGTTGATCTTCTGAGTGTCTTCTTGGTATTTTTTCCTTGTTTGCAGTGGTGTGTTCTGCACAGCAGTGCATCCTTAGTCAGGCCAGGAGGCGCAGTATTGGAATGACTCTCTGCCTTCCATGAGAAAGGGGTACCAGTTGGTATTAGCTGATCAGAGTATTGCTTTAAAAATAAAATGCTTATGTATTGATGAGACGCCGATTCAAACAAGTGTGACCTATTTTATCTTACCAGGTTAGTATTGTGGGGTTTTTTTCCCTGAAAGAGTAGGAGGGGGCAGGTAGGTTGAAGGGGGAAAGGAAAAACTAGAGAATTTTCTTCTAGTTTCTTAGCAAAAGTTCCTTTTCAGAACCTTCATTTTCACCATGACTTAAACAAGGAGGAGGGTTTCCACATCTTTTTTTTTTTTTTTTTTGAGACTCAGTCTTGCTCTGTCACCCAGGCTGGAGTGCAGTGGCACGATCTCGGCTCACTGCAACCTCCACCTCCCAGGTTCAAGCAATTCTCCTGCCTCAGCCTCCCGAGTAGCTGGGATTACAGGTGCACGCCACCATGCCCAGATAATTTTTTGTATTTTTAGCAGAGTTGGGGTTTTACCATGTTGGCCAGACTGGTCTCGAAGTCCTGACCTTAGGTGATCCACCCGCCTTGGCCTCCCAAAGTCCTGGAATTACAGCACCGTGCCCTTTTATACATTTTTAAGTCTGATACATCACGTCATATAATCAGATTTGACTTCTGAAAAGGTATTTAACCAACTGATACCTTTATTTTCATGTAGTTCATTGCAGCAATTAGAAGCTTTCAGTTATGAATATCTAGTGTCAGCTATTTCACACACCAAAGCCACTTTCATTTTTAAAAAATGTTTATATGTCTTACATTTAATTTAATTACATGCCTGGCAATGCTCAATAAGCATGAATGCTGAGAAATGGCCTATACTTATACTGATGCATTTTAAGGAACTGTGGATTAATTTACTTTAGTATTTATTTGATTCCCTCCTTATTTCACATGTAGTCAAGTACCAACTCGTGCCCCTTTCTCTGAAATTTCTGAAGTGTTTTTCTGCCCCAGTTGCTACTGCCTTAATCCAGACTGTTTTTATTCATAACTCTTAATAGTAAGGCTCCCTATTGCCCCTTCTAATTTGGAAGTCTTGTACCCTTTCTATTTTGGTTACTTTTTTTGGTTACTACAGAAATTACAACACATATTTTTAACTTATCAAAGATTAATGTTAATACCTTTGTGTTCCTCTTGGTCAGTACAAGGGCCTTGAAGATTTTTTTTTTTTTCTTTTTTGAGATGGGGTGTCACTCTTTCACCCAGGCTGGAGTAAAGTGGCATGATCATGGCTCACTGCAGCCTTGACCTCCTGGGCTCAGGTGCTCTTACTGCCTCAGCCTCCTGAGTAGCTGGGACTACAGGCACACACCACCACACTTGAATAATTTTTGTATTTTTTCTTTTTATAAATTAAAAAAAAAAAAAAAGCCTTCCATTGGCATCTAGCAAATTTCTGTATTTTTGTAGAAACTTGGTTTTGCCATTTTGCCCAGACTGGTGACCTTGAAGATTTAACTCCATTTATTCCCCTCACAATTCACATGCTATTGCCATTCTGTATTTAATTGTATGTATGCATGTATGTATGTATGTGTGTGTATACATATATATGTACTTTTTTTTTTTGGAGTCGGAGTTTTGCTCTGTTGCCCAGGCTAGAGTGCAGTGGCACGATCTCGGCTCACTGCAACCTCTGCCTCCCGGGTTCGAGTGATTCTCCTGCCTCAGCATCCTGTAGCTGGGATTACAGGCATGCACCACCATACCTGGCTAATTTTTTTTAATTTTTAGTAGAGACGGGGTTTCTCCATTTTGGCCAGGCTGGGTCTTGAACTCCTGACCTCAAGTGATCTGCCCGCCTTGGCCTTCCAAAGTGCT
>NW_012112590.1:0-1324 GCF_000951035.1 Colobus angolensis palliatus
TTTTTAGTAGAGACGGGGTTTCACCGTGTTAGCCAGGATGGTCTCGATCTCCTGACCTCGTGATCCGCCTGCCTTGGCCTTCCAAAGTGCTGGGATTACAGGCGTGAGCCACCGCACCCGGCCTGTCATTACTACTTTAAAAAGATGTTTCTGGTAGAATGATTGAATCCAACATATTGAAATGAAGCCTAGTTTTATAACTGTAAAATAGCTGGAGCCAAAAATAAAATCATTAATTTGAAGTGGGTAACAGAGCCAAATATGAAAGTTGAAATAATCAAACTTCTAGAGGAAAACAGAATATTTTCATGACCCTGGAGTAGGTAAAGATTTTTCTTTTTTTCTTGGAGACAGTGTCTCACTCTGTTGCACAGGCTGGAATGCAGTGACATGACCCGTAGCTCACTGCAGCCCCGAACTCCTGGGCTTAAGCAATCTGCCCACCTCAGCTTCCTGAGTAGTTGGGACTACAGGTGTGCATCACCATCCTCAGCTAATTTTTAAAAAAATGTTTGGAGAGATGGGGTCTCGTTATGTTGCCCAGGCTGGTCTTAAACTCTTGGCCTTGAATGATCCTCCCACCTCACCCTCCCAAAGTGCTGGGATTACAGGCATGCGCCACCACGCTCAGCTAATTTTGTATTTTTAGTAGAGACGGGGTTTCTCCATGTTGGTCAGGCTGGTCTCGAACTCCCGACCTCAGGTAATCCACCCACCTCGGCCTCCCAGATCATCATCACTCATTTTTTTAAATCTGTCTTTCCCCACAAGAATGTAAGCTCCATGAGAACAGGGATGTTGTCTGTTTTGTATTGCTGTATCTTCAGCTCCCACACTAGTGTCAGGTCATGATGGACACTGAATAAATATTTGTTGAATGAACAAGTGAAGTTTTATATCTCTATTGTTGATCCCTATGAACACACTAGATAAAGGTTTTGCAAACTATGGCTCACTGCCAGTTAGTGTACTGCCTGTGAACTAAGAATGGTTTTTACATTTTTAAGTGGTTTTTAAAAATCAGAAGAATACACTTGAACATTTTATAAAATTCAGATTGCAGTGTTCATCAATAAAGTTTTATCAGAGGCCAGGTGCAGTGGCTCACACCTGTAATCCCAGTACTTTGGGAGGCCAAGGCAGGTGATCACTTGAGGTGAGAAGTTCGAGAGCAGCCTGGCCAACATGGTGAAACCCCGTCTTTACTAAAAATACAAAAAAAATTAGCCAGGCTTGGTGGCAGGTGCCTATAATCCCAGCTACTCAGGAGGGGGAGGCAGGAGAATCACTTGAACCTGAGAGGCAGAGGTTTCAATGAGTTTCT
>NW_012112591.1:0-1264 GCF_000951035.1 Colobus angolensis palliatus
GAAAATTGCCTAATAATTGGTCTGCTCAAATGTGTGAGTGGTTTGCACTCAGTCAAACCTTAAAGTACTTACATAATCAGGAAGGAGCCATCTATACCAATTCTAAGTTACTATGGACTGAAAGAGGTCTTATTAACAGCAAAGAATAATTGAAGTCCCAAACTTATAAGGTTTTCAACAAAAGTAAAGTTTGCTACCAAAACCACCGAGGTCTAGACCTCCTCACTGCTGAGCAAGGTGGACTCTGCACCTTCTTAGGGGAAGAGTGTTGCTTTTACACTAACCAGTCAGGGATAGTATGAGATGCCGCCCGACGTTTACAGGAAAAGCCTTCTGAAATCAGACAATGCCTTTCAAACTCTTATACTAACCTCTGGAGTTGGGCAGCATGACTTCTCCTCTTTCTAGGTCCCTCAGCAGCCATCTTGCTGCTACTGTCCTTTGGGCCCTGGAATTTTAACCTCCTTGTCAAATTTGTTTTCTCTAGCACTGAGGCCATCAAGCTACAGATGCTCTTACAAATAGAACCCCACATGAGTTCAATTAACAACTTCTACCAAGGACCACTGGACCGACCTGCTGGCCCTTTGACTGGTCTAAAGAGTTCCCCTCTGGAAGACACTATGATAGGGGCTCCTTCTTTGCCCCTATCCAGCAGGAAGTGGCTAGAGCAGTCATTGCCCAATTCCCAAAAGCAGGTGGGGTGTCCTGTTTAGAGGGGAGATTGAAAGGTGAAGCAAGCTGGGCTTCTGGGTTGAGTGGGAACTTGGAGAACTTTTCTGTCTAGCTAAAGGATTGTAAATGCACCAATCAGCACTCTGTAAAATGGACCGATCCACACTTTACAAAATGGACCAATCAGCTCTTTGTAAAATGGACCAATCGGCAGGATGTGGGCAGGGCCAAATAAGGGAATAAAAGCTGGCCACCCTGAGCCAGCAGCAGCAACTCTCTCAGGTCCCCTTCCGCGCTGTGGAAGCTTTGTTCTTTTGCTCTTCACAATAAATCTTGCTGCTGCTCACTCTTGGGGTCTGCATTATCTTTATGAGCTGTAACACTCACCATGAGGGTCTGCGGCTTCACTCCTGAAGTCAGTGAGACCACAAACCCACCAAGAGGAACAAACAACTCTGGATGCGCCACCTTTAAGAGCTGTAACACTCACTTTGAAGGTCTGTGGCTTCACTCCTGAAGTCATTGAGACCACGAACCCACTGGAAGGAAGAAACTCTGGACACATTTGAATATCTGAAAGAACAAACTC
>NW_012112592.1:0-1351 GCF_000951035.1 Colobus angolensis palliatus
TCCCCCAAGTAGCTGAAATTACAGGCACCCACCACCACACCCAGCTACTTTTCATATTTTTAGTAGGGTGGGGTTTCACCATGTTGGCCAGGTTGGTCTCAAACTCCTGATCTCAGGTGATCCGCTGCCTCGGCCTCCCAAAGTGCTGGGATTACAAGCGTGAGCCACCACGCTTGGCCCATGACTTCTCTGAAGTTAGTGCCAGCAATTTACTGAGCAATGAGTAAGCATGGGAACAATGAACAATTATGTGTAAAACATGGCAGCAACGTAAAGCAGATGTAGTGAGCCTGCAGAAAAAATCCAAAGACACAGGACTGCTTGATAAAACAGGCTTACCAACTAGCTTTGATTTCATTTGGATTCTTCAGTTTTCAGGCTTCCAAATATTGCCTCATTACTGCTCTGAGTACCAGTGCTGCCTCTCGTAGGCTGGGGGATGCAAGACTGTATTTTTCACATATAAAGACTCATTTTACTGTGAGGTCCCTTAATTATATCAGTTGTCGACTTAGACCTTTGTGAGGTATGAAGTTGGGAGGGATTAGAGGGAAGCTATGGAAACTTTACAGGGTTGGGTAGAGGTCAAGAGGCCAAAACCTGTTTATGCAAAAGACCAATGAGCAGTTAATTGCCTAGAGACCCTGACTCAATTTTAACTTTGCATCCTTGCCTAGGGGAAAAGGAGTATAGCATTCATTCACCAACCTATTTATTGAGAGTCTGTGATTATCACTCACTCTAAGTGGTAGCAGTAAGGTGAAGGTTTAGGGAGGTAGAGTGAAAAGAACAACATCGAAATGTGGTTTTTATTGCCATCGCGGTGGCTCACGCCTGTAATCTCAGCACTTTGGGAGGCCGAGGCACGTAGGATCACGAGGTCAGGAAATCGAGACCATCTTGGCTAACACGGTGAAACCCCGTCTCTACTGAAAATACAAAAAAATTAGCTGAGTGTGGTGGCGGGTGCCTGTAGTCCCAGCTACTCTGGAGGCTGAGGCAGGAGAATGGCGTGAACCAAGGAGGCGGAGCTTGCAGTGAGTGGAGATCGCACCACTGCACTCCAGCCTGGGCGACAGAGCGAGGCTCCCTCGAACGAAAGAAAGAAAGAGAAAGAAGGAAAGAAAGAGAGAGAAAGAAAGAAAGAAAGAAAGAGAGAAAGAAAGAAAGAAAGAAAGAAAGAAAGAAAGAAAGAAAGAAAGAAAGAAAGAAAGAAAGAGAGAAAGAGAGAAAGAGAGAAAGAGAGAAAGAGAGAAAGAGAGAAAGAAAGAAAGAAGGAAGGAAGGAAGGAAGAAGAAAGAAAGAAAGAAAGAAAGAAAGAAAGAAAGAAAGAAAGAAAGAAAGAAAGAAA
>NW_012112593.1:0-2358 GCF_000951035.1 Colobus angolensis palliatus
TGTGTGTGTGTGTGTGTGTCTGTGTGTGTGTGTTTGTGTCTATGTAAATGTTAAATATTTTTGTTCTATTGTACCTATGATAGCAGACAGTGCTGCTTACCTCCCCAATATCCATTCTCCCCATCTTCTAAAACTAACTGAATATTAAATTCTTTGAGAGTCACAAGTTGTCCAGAAAAACTACATCCCCAGAATGCCTTGCAAATTCTAGTCACTCTGCCAAATAATTCTACAAGCAAGATGAAAACATAAGCATTATGGACAAACTAACGATAGTCAAAAAAAAAAAAAAAAAAAAAAGAGGTTTAATTGACTCACAGTTCAGTATGGATGGGGTGACCTCAGGAAACTTACAGTCATGGTGGAGGGGAAGTAAACATGTCCTTCTTCACAAAGCAGCAGGAAGGAGAAGAATGAGAACTAAGTAAATGGGGAAGCCCCTTATAAAACTATTAGAGCTCATTAGAACGTATGAGAATATCAGGGGAAAACAGCCCCCATGATTCAGTTACCTCCCAACAAGTCCCTCCCTTGACACATGGAGATTATGGGAACTAAAATTCAAGATGATATTTGGGTGGAGACACAGCCAAACCATATTACGTGTATTTAAAAGTAAGACAGATTAACACTGCTGATGAGGAATAACGTCAATGATGAGCATTTCTCTTAGTGACAATGTAGGATGTTAAAACTCACAAAATATTCCATCACTTTCTCTCCTTTGTTCATTCTTTCTGTATGATGCCCTTTCTTGCATCATTCTAAAATGAGTTTGAGAAAGCTATACAAATAACTATAATACAAAATTATCACAAGAAACAGTTGATGGAATGCAATAGAAGGAAAAGTAGAACAGATTTGCTAATAAGAGATAGCATAGGATAGGACTAACACACTTTAACGTGTGTCACAATAACCAGAAATACTACCAAGATATCTTTTTCATTAGTGTCTGCAGGGTGTGCACATCTTCCACATATTCACTCAAAGTGAAGCTGACTGATGTGTTTTTAGGAATGATATATTCATATCATTCAATTCACTCAGACAAGAATAAAGGTATATGTAAAGAAGGGAAAAGGTAGGGGGAAAATCTTACAATTTTCGGTGTTTCAGACTGTCATACTTTTTTTAAGAAACAAAATAGTTTTATCATTTTCAGGATAGTCATTTGAAATGTTCTGAGGATTACAAAAGCCTATAAGCATTTGAAATTTTTTTTGGGAAACATCTCTTAAGATGTTTTGTATAAACTACACAAAAATATATCTATGCATTTACAGTCAATTGCTTTTCAACACAGGTACCAAAAAAATACATTAGAGAAAGGACAGCCTATTCAATAAATGGTGCTAGGAAAACTGAATATCCCATGTTTATTGCATCCCTATTCACAGTAGCCAAGATACGAAATCAATCTAACTGTTCATCAGTAGATGAATGGATAAAGAAAATGTACATTTACACATTGATTATTACTCAGCCATAAAGAATTATTAAATCCTGTCATTTGCAACTATTTGGATGGAGCTAGAGGATATTATGTTAAGTGAAATAAGCCAGGTACAATAAGAAAAATATTACATGTTCTCACTTTTATGTGGGAGCTAGAAAAATTGATTTCATAAACATAGGGAGTAGAATGATAGTTACCAAAGGATTGGAAGGATAGGGGAGAGGGGGAATAAAGAAAAGTTTGTTAATGGGCATAAATGTACAGTTACATAGAAGGAATAAGGTCTAGTACTTGGTAGCAGAATAAGATAACCTCAGTAACAATAATTTATTGTATATTTCAAAATTACTAGAAAAGTGGAATTCTAATCTTGCTAATACAAAGAAATAATAATTATTTTAGGTAATGGATATACTGATTCCCCTGATTTAACTGTCACATATTGTATATTGGTATCAAAATATCACATGTACTCTACAAATATGTGTAACTATTATGTGTCTATAAAAATAAAATATAAAAAAATTAAAAGATACGAGATAAATTAAGTTTAGAAATCAATTTTAGAAGTTGGAATTCTATAAAGATCATAAATTGAACAAATATTTTGAGTCTATTCCCCTATCTAGATTATGAGCCCCTAAAGGGCAGGCATGTTATCTACTTAATCTCATGATTCCTAATCATCCTTAGCACTATGTTTTACAAAATAATTTTCAGAAAAATGTTGGTTTGATTAAAAGGAAACAAGCTTTTTCTTTAGTTTAGTTTATACTTTCACAAATGCCAACTGAATGCTACATATTCATATTTAAAAGTTTTTCGATTTTTTTCTTGAGGAAAGAAGTACTTTTTGCAGTCTCAGTTATGGGGTCAGGAGGAGAAAGATAAAAAAAAAA
>NW_012112594.1:0-1047 GCF_000951035.1 Colobus angolensis palliatus
AAAAAAAAAAAAAAAAAAAGTAAATTACCAGATAGTGCCCTTATGGTCTCCCATTAGGAATGACACTTTCTCCCAAATACGCAGTAGCTCTTGAACATATATCATTTCAGGAAATCTTGTTCTAGCCTTTTCTGGAGAGAAGATGATGCAACCATGAGCTGAGTACAAACCATAATTACGTTCAAAAATTTTCAAGACAAGATTTCCTGGTATCCTTGCTGTCACTGCAGTTTCCCACTTTTCCATAGCTCTTGAGGAGATGGGTCCTCAGAGATGTTCAGCTTCTCCTCATTCAATGTCTGCGGGATTCCAGGGTAGCCAGGGTTCTATTTAACTTACCTGTGTGCAAAGACTTAAAGTACAAAGCTGAATAAGCCACTTCTGAAGTTTTCCAAAAATCTGATTTCATTGGGAGGCATCAAGAAGATTTTGACATTTATTTCACTCTTCTTCCCACTCCATAGCATGCATATAATCTAGTCCTCTCTTGTTCCCTCCTCTAGGAGCTGTAGACAACCTGCATTGAGATTCCACACCAAAGATAGGAAGGGTGGTCTTGCACTTATGGGAAACCACAGGTGGTAGGCCAGGTACGTGTGGAGGGCCTCACACAGTTGCCTTGAGATACAGCTACCAGAGGCCTGTGGAGTCTCTCCCCACAAGCTACCTCTGGACAACTCAGTTCTCCTTTTTTGTTTAATTCAAATGATGAGTTCCTTCCTCTCAGGTAATTTTATTTCATTTGATGTTAAATGTCATATTTTAATTCTTCTATCATCTGCCTGTGGTTGTTTACTTTTTGCTTGAACTTTTAGTTCTACATTAATTGTAATAAATGCTTTAAAACCCTTATATCATTATCCACTGAATTCTCTATTTTCTTTTTTCTTCTTTTTTTTTTTTTTTGAGATGGAGTCTCGCTCTGTTGCCCAGGCTGGAGTGCAGTGGAGCCATCTCGGCTCACTTCAGGCTCCACCTCCTGGGTTCACGCCATTCTCCTACCTCAGCCTCCCAAGAAGCTGGGACTACAGGTGCCCGCCACCACAC
>NW_012112595.1:0-1090 GCF_000951035.1 Colobus angolensis palliatus
TCTAGTTCTAGATCCTTGAGGAATTGCCACACTGTCTTCCACAATGGTTGAGCTAGTTTACAATCCCACCAGCAGCGTAAAAGTGTTCCTATTTCTCCACATCCTCTCCAGCACCTGTCGTTTCCTGATTTTTTAATGATTGCCATTCTAACTCGTGTGAGATGGTATCTCATTGTGGTTTTGATTTGCATTTCTTTGATGGCCAGTGATGATGAGCATGTTTTCATGTGTCTGTTGGCTGTATGAACGTCTTCTTCTGAGAAGTGTCTGTTCATATCCTTTGTCCACTTTTTGATGAGATTGTTTTTTTTCTTGTAAATTTGTTTGAGTTCTTTGTAGGTTCTGGATATTAGCCCTTTGTCAGATGAGTGGATTGCAAAAATTTTCTGCCATTCTGTAGGTTGCCTGATCACTCTGATCATAGTTTCTTTTGCTGTGCAGAAGCTCTTTAGTTTTATTAGATCCCATCTGTCAATTTTGGCTTTCGTTGCCATTGCTTTTGGTGTTTAAGACATGAAGTCCTTGCCCATGTCTATGCCCTGAATAGTGTTACCTAGGTTTTCTTCTAGGGTGTTTTTGGTTTTAAGTCTAACATTTAAGTCTCTAATCCATCTTGAATTAATTTTTGTATAAGGAGTAAGGAAGGGATCCAGTTTCAGCTGTCTGCTTATGGCTAGCCAGTTTTCCACCACCATTTATTAATTAGGGAATCCTTTCCTCATTTCTTGTTTTTGTCAGGTTTGTCAAAGATCAGATGGTTGGAGATGTGTGGTATTATTTCTCAGGGCTCTGTTCTGTTCCATTGGTCTATATCTCTGTTTTGGTACCAGTACCATGCTATTTTAGTTACTGTAGCCTTGTAGTATAGTTTGAAGTCAGATAGCGTGATGTCTCCAGCTTTGTTCTTCTGACTTAGGATTGTCTTGGCAATGTGGGCTCTTTTTTGGTTCCATAGGAACTTTAAACTAGTTTTTTCCATTTCTGTGAAGAAACTCATTGGTAGCTTGATGGGGATGGCACTGAATCTGTAAATTACCTTGGGCAGTATGGCCATTTTCACAATATTGATTCTTCCTATCCATGAGCATGG
>NW_012112596.1:0-5388 GCF_000951035.1 Colobus angolensis palliatus
TATATATATTTTTTTGAGATGGAGTCTTGCTCTGTTGCCCAGACTGGATTGCAATGGCACAATCTTGGCTCACTGCAACCTCCACCTCCTGGATTCAAGCGATTCTCCTGTCTCAGCCTCCCAAGTAGCTGGGATTACAGGTACCTGCCACCACACCCAGCTAATTTTTGTACTTTTTAGTAGAGACAGGGTTTCACCATGTTGGTCAGGCTGGTCTGGAGCTCCTGACCTCAGGTGATCTACCTGCCTCGGCCTCCCAAAGTGCTGGGATTATAGGCATGAGCCACCGTGCCCAGCTCCCTTTCTCCTTTTACTCAGCTTGTCCCAAACTTCAAGGTACAGAAGAATCACCTGGGGAAATTGTTAACCTGTGGGAACTGACTCGGTAGGCTGGGATGGGGCTCGAGAATCAGAGTTTCTAACAAAGCACCAGGGTAGGTTTGGGAAATAGTTCAAGGCTGTGCAGTGTCAAGGATGATGGCCAAAGCAGGTAAGGTAGCCACTGGCCACTACTATTTTTGCCTGCCCAGAACATGTGCTTTTTCCCTATTTTTTTTGAGCACAACAATGGGCACATAGCTCAGTTTGCACCAATCAGAGTCCTGCCCAGAAACGAGGTATGAACGGTGGTGGAAGTGGGGAAGAAGGGGTAGGTGGGAGCAGGCTCTCTTTTCCCTGGGGTTACTAACACGGGAGGGTTGCCGGTAGCACATGCAGGAAGTCCATTGTCAGTGATCGAGAATGAGTTGAACCTACAGAGAGAAGTGAAAAGGGTGGAGATGCAAGGACATCATTTGAGCTCCTGCATAGTTATACCTGATGCCAGATGCTCCAGCCTTCCAGTTATATGAGCCCATAAATTTGCTTTTTCACTTAAATTAAGTTAGTTCTTGTCACTTGCAAATAAGAGAACCCTGAGTTACACAGTGGGTAAGGCAAGTTGGGGTCAAAAAACAAGGTATAGAGTGATAATGGTTCACATGATGACTCTAAAAGTAATTCCTGGCCGGGTGCAGTGGCTCACGCCTGCAATCCCAGCACTTTGGGAGACCAAGGCGGGTGGCTCACTTAAGGTCAGGAGTTGGAGACCAGCCTGGGCGACATGGTGAAACCCTGTCTCTACTAAAAATACAAAAAAATTAGCCAGGCATGGTTGTACACACCTGTAATCCCAGCTATTCATGAGGCTGAGACAGGAGAATCACTTGAACCCGGGAGGTGGAGGTTGCAGTGAGCCAAGATTGCGCCACTGCACTCCAGCCTGGGCGAAAAAACGAGACTCTGTCTCAAATAATAATAACAATAATAATAATAATAGCAAATAATAAATAAATAAAAGCAATTCCTAAAGGCCAGGTCCTGAAATGTTTGAGCAATGACAGTTTTATTGGAATAATTGCCTAGTCTCTCTCTAGCTACCACGAACAGAAGGACAGCATCCATTTGGAACGGTTTTAAATGATCTTCCAACTTCATTGTAACAGCTCTTGTGAACCCAGAGTTTTCTGAAGTGAGGTAAAGTGAAGCCATGTACGTAAGCCAGTGCTGTGCCCTGGACGGCAGGGGTGGAAGCGGATACTGCCAGTGAAGTCGAGAGAACATGACTGAGTACGGAGTCCTGAGGGCCTGACCTTCAAGTGCCACTGAACTTGAGCTCCTTCATCAGGCAATGTGTGCTCATACCTCTTCCTGATGATACTGAAACATTCTGCAGAAGCTCCACATGTCCAACGGCTGTTTCCTGGATGTTTAGCTACACAGGTAAAGCTGAGAGTTAACAGCAGATTTGGACTCAAAATCAGCTCCATAAATGGCCTCATTTCCGGGCACAGCCCCTGAAGTCATCTCTGAAAGGTCGTCTTCCCAGCCCTGGAGGGATTTACTGAGGCCCCAGGATCTGAGCTAATGTCCAGATCTGTGAAAAGCAAAGGACTGCATGCAAAATAGATTGAGGCCGCACAGCCCGAGTTGTTGGGAAAGGCACAAGCATGTGGTGAGCAAAGAGGGAAGAGGAGGTTCCTGCTTCTCTCTGCGACTTCCCTATTTCAGATAACAGCAGCCCCGCCCTGCTGGGCACCCAGGTTCAAACTGTCAGAGCCTTGAGACTCTTCTTCCTCCTTTTCATTTTCCTCTGCGCTGCCTGCAGGAGAGTGATTCTGTCCCAGGGCCAACTCTGACAGCCACCTTCTTCTCTCCATTCTCTCTGTTGCTGCTTTTTTCAGGCCTTCATTGTTTCCCACCTGAACCACAGTGGCATGGGCCTTGCAGCTATTCTCCTCAAATACATTTTTCATACTCTCACCAGATCCTGTGAAATGTTTTGAGGACTTACTATGGACTCACTCACCCCTGGGACAGATTGTATTTTCCAAAGATGCCACATCTCCCATTTTACGTGTTCTCACAATATGACTTTGACATTCTTCCCATCAAGAGGTGAAGTCCACGTTCCCTCCCCTTGAACTTGGAAGGGCTTGAGACCCAGCAGAAGTGATGCTATGTGACTTCTTCCAAGACGAGGACTCAAAAAGTGATACTGTTTTTACCTGGGTCTCTTGGGAAACTTGCCTTCAGGCCATTAGTTGCTGTGTAAGTACGAAACCACCATACTGTACGGAAGCCCAAGCCACACGGAGGTGCCATGTGTGGGTGTTCCTAGTGTGAGGTCCTAACTGACAGCGGTGAATGTGCGTGAACACAGCTCTAAATGATTTCTTCCCCCAGTGGGTGGGTCAGCACCCCCCTTTCAGTTCTCCCAGTTGAGGCCATAGACATCATGGAGTTGTGCTTTCCTGACCTACAGAATCCGTGAACATAATAAAATGGTTGTTTCTGTTTTGGCTGGCCAAAGCAGGAGGATCGCTTGGACTCAGGAGTTTGAGACCAGCCTGGGCAACATAGTGAGATCCCTGTCTCTGTAAAAAAGCCAAAAAAAAAAAAAATTAGCTGGGCGTGGTGGTACATGCCTATGGTTCCAGCTACTCAGGAGGCTGAGGTAGGAGAATTGCTTGGGTCCAGGAGATCGAAGCTACCGTGAGCCAGTGAGCCATGATCACAACACTACACTCCAGCCTGGGCAACAAACTGAGATCCTGTTTCTAAAAAAAAAAAAAAAAAAAAAAAATTATTTTAAGCTCCTAATTTTGGGGGAAATGTGTTACATAGCCAACAGCCAATAGGTAACTGATATTTTATTTTAAAATGCCTTAATTTGTACACAAAACCTCTGTCAATCACCTGGCTACAACCTGCAGGGAGCTATTTACAAAAGAGGTGAGGGTTCCACAGCTGTCAGACACTGAAGAGAGGAGCTGATCTGAGGGTAATCCAGGCATTTCTAGGCATTTTTTTTTCAGTCTTTACTATGTGCCAGGCACGTTACAGACCTTATCACATCCAAATCTTCAACATGATGGCTATGAGATTAATTATCTTCCTTAAGAGTTGTAGGAATTGAAGTTCAGAGGGGAAACACAAATTTCCCCAAAGTGGCCAAACAGGAATCCAAACCTGGGGCCTGATGACGTCAGAGTCCTCGCAGTCCCCACCGCGCTTCTGGAGGAGCCGAACCCGAGAAACAGAGCACAGAGGAGCTCTCCGATTCACTTTGCTGGTCTCACCTTTCCCAGGACATGCCTGGAATCACTCCTGTATTTGGAGTGAAGGAAAACAAAGCAGCTCTGGTTTGGCGAGAGAAAGCTCAAGGCCACAATGTCGAACAAACCGGGAGTCATTTGTCTCTATTCTTTTCCATGTGACTGCCGGAGGTTATCCTGGTTTTTATTAGTCCAGACTTCCCCTTTTCACAAAATAATTCCTTGAAATCTTCTGGGAAATTAACATGGTTCAGTCTGGCTCTGGGCTGGCCACCACATGCTCACAGAATTAAGAGAACCTGAGATTTTAACCCTTCGTAGCCACACACATACACACGAAACCGCATGTGCCTCTATAGCTGTGTTGTTTAAGAGGCTGTAAAGAGAATATTCACAGTGGGTAAGCTGTCAGGTTCAACTTTATCCTGGAAAAAAATTCATCTTCTAGATTTGTTCCAATCCAAGAGTTGTACACAATGTGTAGATTTAGTTACATGTCAGCTGCACAGCACAGGAATCCTTTATTTAAGAAATATCAGGAACTAATTAATATACAAGGTTAGGTAGTTAAAATAGCAATTATTTTCAAATATTTCTTAAATAAAATATATTAATAATAAGTAATATGAAATTACAGGGCCAGACAGGAGGGTTCACCTGGTGTAATCCCAGGGCTTTGGGAGGCTGAGGTGGGAGGATTACTTGAGACCAGGAGTTTCTGACCAGCTTGGGCAACATAGTAAGACCCAGTGTATAAAATAATAAAATAAAATAACTACAATAGCCGCTTTAAATTCCAATTCTATTCCATATTATAGTCAATTACGTTAAAAATGTTCTTCATTTTTCTCTTATAATTTTTTTTGAGATAGTGTCTCATTCTGTCACCCAGCCTAGAGTACAGTGGTGCAGTCATAGCTCACTGTGACGTCAAACTCCTAGACTCAAGCAATCCTCCTGCCTCAGTCCCAGGTAGCTAGAATTACAGGTGTGCACCACCATGTTCAGCTAATTTTTAAATTTTCTGTAGAGATGGGGTCTAGCTATGTTGCCCAGACTTGTCTTGAACTCCTGGCCTCAAGCAAACCTCCTGCCTCACCCTCCCACAGCGCCGATATTACCGATGTGAGTCACTGTACCCAGCCCATTTTTCTTTACTTTTATTTTCTATCTAATTGGGAACTTTTAAGATTTACAGTGTCATAAGAATTACTAAAAGGTGGCCAGGTGCAGTGGCTCACTCCTGTAATCCCAGCACTTTGGGAGGCTGAGGTGGGTGGATTCCCCAAGCCAAGGAGTTCAAGGCCAGCCTTGGCAACATGGCAAAACCGCGTCTCTACTAAAAGTACAAAACTTAGCCAGGTGTGGTGGCGCACGCCTGTACTTCCAGCAACTTAGGAGGCAGAGGCAGGAGAATCACTTGAACCTGGGAAACAGAGTTTGCAGTGAGTCAAGATTGCACCACTGCATTCCAACCTGGGCAACAGAGTGAGACCCTGTCTCAAAAAAACAGAATGATTATCGTTACTGGCGAGGTGTGGTGGCTCACACCTGTAATTCCAGCACTTTGGGAGGCTGAGGGGGGCAGATCACGAGGTCAGGAGATCAAGACCATCCTGGTTAACATGGTGAAACCCTTTCTCTACTAAAAATACAAAAACAAAATTGGCCGGGAGTGGTGGCAGGCGCCTGTAGTCCCAGCTACTCTGGAGGCTGAGGTGGGAAAATGGCACAAACCCAGGAGGCAGAGCTTGCAGTGAGCCAAGACCATGCCACTGCACTCCAGCCTAGG
>NW_012112597.1:0-1217 GCF_000951035.1 Colobus angolensis palliatus
CTTATTTTCTTTTTTTTTTTTTTTTTTTTTTTTTTTCGTGATGGAGCCTAGCTCTGTCGCCAGGCTGGAGTGCAGTGGCACGATCTTGGCTCACTGCAACATCCACCTCCCTGGTTCAAGTGATTCTCCTGCCTCAATCTCCCAAGTAGCTGGGATTACAGACACGCGCTGCCACGCCCAGCTAATTTTTGTGTTTTTAGTAGAGATGAGGTTTCACCATGTTGTCCATCATGGTCTCGATCTCCTGACCTCGTGATCCGCCAACTTCAGCCTCCCAAAATGCTGGGATTATAGGCATGAACCACTGCGCCCGGTCAGACCTCTCTCTCTCTTTTTTTTTTTTCGGAGTGTTTTATCTCTTCCTGTCTCAGCTCAGGGGTGAATTATGCTTGGTGTAGGCCCATTGCAATAATCCCACTTTTGGGTCAATGGTTGGATTAAGCATGCATGTATGACCCAATTCTGGCCACTGAGATGAGAGGGGTGATCAACTAGAGGCTTCTTGGAAAGCTTTTATTGTACTTAAAAAAGATACAAGGAGGAGATCATCCCTCTGCTAAATACTGTCATGTCCAGATGGGATGCCTAAAAGTGCAGCAGCAATATTGTGGTCATGAAGGGACGCAGGCTGAAGATTCAAGTCAACTAAGGATGACAGAGTGAAAAGATGGCAAGAACCTGGGTCCCCAACGACATAATCAAGCTTCTAAGTTAACCAACCCTAAAGCTACCCCTGGTAGGGACTTATTATTACATAGAAAATAACTCATTTCCTCATGTTTAAGCTTTTTTGAGTTGGGATTTCTCTTACGTGGAGTCAAAAGCATCCTAACAAACCCAGTGTTGTTTATGAGGATTTGATTCAATAAAACGATTTATGTAAAGCACTTAACACAATTCCTAGTATAAAAGGTGCTCAAAAAATAAGTATTATTATTATCATCATCATTTTTTTCTCATTTTTATTTCCCCTTATTGCCTCAGTTCTGGCTGTAAGCAAAGGATAATGAGTTTGGGATTTAAACATGTGATGACAGGGATGGGGGAGTCAGAGGGAAAGGGATGAATTTAGGTGCCTGGGCTCTTCATCCAGAGCACCTTTGAATAGTAATTTTGGTTAAGGGTTTTTTTAATCTGTGTGTGGATGCAGACAATAGAAACTGACTTAGGTTAGCTCAAATGAGCAAAAAGACTTTTTTTTTTTTTTTTTTTTTGAG
>NW_012112598.1:0-968 GCF_000951035.1 Colobus angolensis palliatus
CCTTTTTTTTTTTTTTGAGACAGAGTCTCACTCTGTCACCCAGGCTGGAGTGCAATGGTGCGATCTCAGCTCAAGGCAACCACCACCTCCTGGGTTGAAGCGATTCTCTTGCCTCAGCCTCCTGAGTAGCTGGGACTACAGGCGTGCACCACCACGCCTGGCTAGTTTTTGTATTTTTAGTAAAGGTGGGGTTTCACCATGTTGGCGGGCTGGTCTTGAACTCCTGAACTCAAGCAATCCACCCCGCCTCGGCCTCCAGAAATGTTGGGATTACAGGTGTGAGCCACCACACTGGCCTCTCTTCTCCCCCTCCTCTCATTTCTCTCTCTCTCTCCTTCCTTCCTTCCTTCCCTCCCCTCTTTTTTTTTTTTGAGACACAGTCTCGCTTTGTCACCCAGGCTGGAGTGCAGTGGTGCGATCCTAGCTCACTGCAGCCTTGACCTCCCAGGGTTGAGGCAATCCTCCCACCTCAGCCTCCCAAGTAGCCAGGACTACGGTGCACGCCACTATGCCTGACTAATTTTTTAGGTTTTTTGTAGAGACAGGAGTCTCACCATGTTGTCCAGGCTGGTCTTGAACTCCTCAGTTCATGCAATCTTCCTGCCTTGGCCTCCCAAAGTGCTGGGATTACAGGCATGAGCCACAGTGCCTGCCCAGTCCACATTTCTAAGTAAATATGGGAGGCCAGCCAGGCACAGTGGCTGTAATCCCAGCACTTTGTGAGGCCGAGGTGGGTGGATCACCTGAGGTCAGGAGTTCCAGACCAGCCTGGCCAACATGGTGAAACCCCGTCTTTACTAAAAAAAAATACAAAAATTAGCAGGACGTGATGTCAGGTGCCTGTAATCACAGCTACTTGGGAGGCTGAGGGAAGAGAATCGCTTGAACCCAGGAGGCGGAGGGTGCAGTGAGCCGCGATCACACCATTGCACTCCAGCCTGGGTGACACGGCAAGACTCCATCTCAAA
>NW_012112598.1:3208-4099 GCF_000951035.1 Colobus angolensis palliatus
TGAGGCAGGAGAATGGCGTGAACCCGGGAGGCGGAGCTTGCAGTGAGCTGAGATCCAGCCACTGCACTCCAGCCCGGGCGACAGAGCAAGACCCCGTCTCAAAAAAAAAAAAAGTTGCAGCCATCCCAAGCTGCTCGCAGCCGCCCGCCCCTCTGGGTGGCCTCCACTATTGGCTGAGGATACATTTTACCCCCGCCAGGGCCTGGGGAGTCCTGGGGAAAGGGACCCAAGTCTAGTCCTCAGGGGAAGCCGCCCAGTGAGCAGCAGGGTCCGAGGAAGGCTTCAGCCTCAAGACTCCATAGCCCCTGGGCTCCCGTCCCCAGAAACGCCAGTTCTGAGCAGGGGACTGGCCGTGGTGCGAGTTCGCAGCCTGCACAGCTCCTGCCAATGATGACTAAGTGGCTAGGGCTTTGGGCTGCCCCTGCCGCCCTCTGGGGCTCGGGCAGGTGCAGGTGTGGATGCCCACCCTGGCTTGGCCGCTTCCCACCTGGATGGCTTCGGACACAGGGCGGACTCCTCAAAGGAGCTGCCTCCCATCGGAGAAGCCAGCAAGATCCTCCAGGGGCCGCTGATACACACGCGCTGCCCCGGTCCCGGGTGAGATCACCCTGCCCCGGGGGGGGGTTGGGGGCTTTGCTGCTTAAGTTCAGAATCCAGGGTCGTCTTTGTCCTGCGTGCCTCAGTTTCCCCATCTGTAAAATGGATGGTCCTGGGGTTGAGCCTCAGTGCTGCAGGGACCAGTGTGGAGCCCCATGTCCTGGGGTCTGAAACCTTACTCCCACCTCAGCAGGGCTGGGCTGAGCCAGCAACAAGCCTCTGGCCGGCCTCCATCATTCAGGAAAGAGCCGGTGGCCGAAGGGGCAGCTCTCAGAGGGAGAACAAACGGGGGCG
>NW_012112598.1:4149-6777 GCF_000951035.1 Colobus angolensis palliatus
GGGGCTGGAGGCCACCGGCCTCAGGCTGTCCTGGGCACTCAGCCAGCGCTGGGCAGTGAGTCAGGGGCCAGGCATGCGGAGTGGGGCCTCTCCCGGCCCCAGAGATCAGGCACCTCCCGGAACCCGCCCGCTGGGCCCCCACCAGGCTGCGTTCCTCTCCCACTCACTCTCCCCATAGAGGGGACCCTGGACCTGCCTGAGGGGGATGGGAATGGGGATGTGGGTGGTGGGCACAGGGCCTCTCTGAGCCCCAGCACAGGCCCCCTGATGGGACCGTCTCTTCCTTGGGGAAACTGAGGTCCAGGTTGCTGGGGTGGAGGGGATGTGGAGTGACAGGGCAGGGCAATGGCTCCTTGGCCCCCTCTGGGAACAAAGCCAGGCCATTCCTGTGGGGAGGGAGCGCCAACCCCAGGGTGGGGGGGCACAGACCCTGGGCCAGGGGTACAGGTAAACCTGGGCTCCCAGAACCCTCGTCACTGCGGCCCCTCTGTCCCCATGCCTGCTTTCTCTCCAGGGCACTTGGAGCTGCAGTTTGCAGGACGAGAGGGAAACGTGCCCATTCCCCCACCCCAGGACTCTCAGCCATGCATGGGCTGGGCCCACTCCACTCCTGGCGCCCACAGTTGCACCGGTGAACCGGCCAGTGGAGGCAGCCTGTCCCGTGCGCGGGAAGGAATGACCACAAAGGTGACAGCAGCGCTCAGCCAACCCTGGCACTGACACCTGACTTGCAAACTGGTCCCTGCCTGAGGCTTCCAGGCAGGCGAGAGGCTTTATGTGTGACTTCCTCCCCGAAGGGACACTGGCAACAGCTGGAGACATTTCCTGTTGTTAAGGCTGAGGGGGAGCTATGGGCATTTGGTGGGTGGAGGCCAGGGATGACACTGACTGTCCTGTGACGCCCAGGACAGCCCCCAACACACAGAACGGCCGGGCCCAATGTCACTGGAGCTGAGGCGGAAAAGCCCTGCTCTGCTTCAGGTCTTCAGATCTGGGGGTCAGGGGTGCCAATAGAGGACTCTGCTCCCCGTTCAGGTCACATAAAAGAACCGGCTGGGCGCTGTCACTTATGCCCATAATCCCAGCGCTTTGGGAGGCCGAAGTGGGAGGACCGCTTGAGCCCACGAGTTCGAGACCAGCCTGGGTAACATAGCAAGATCCCATTTCTACAAAAAGTGCAAAAATTACCTGGGCACGGTGGCATGCACCTGTCGTCTCAGCTGCTTGGGAGGCTGAGGTGGGAGGTTTGCTTGAGCCCAGGAGGTTGAGGCTGCAGTGAGCCGACATCGTGCCAATGCACTCCAGCCTGGGCGACAGAGTGAGACTCTATCTCAAGAAAAGAAAAAAGAGAGAAAACCCATGAACTTGGAAAATTAAAACAGCCCCAAGGGCTTCTAGGAACAGTTAACTGCACGTCTAAACCCAGGCCCGCCATTCTCAGAATCTTTGCAAGCAGAATGGACTGAGATTTCTGACATTTCAGGGCTAGACTCAAAAATCCCTTAACATTTTTTTTTTTTTTTTTTTTTGAGACGGAGTTTCACTCTTGTTGCCCAGCCTGGAGTGGAATGGCACGATCTCAGCTCACTACAGCCTCCACCTCCTGGGTTCAAGCGACTCTCTTGACACAGCCTCCAGAGTAGCTGGAATTACAGGTGCCTGCCACCACACCTGGCTAACTTATATTTTTAGTAGAGACGGGGTTTCACCATGCTGGCCAGGCTAGTCTCAAACTCCTGATGTCAGGTGACCCACCTGCCTTAGCCTTCCAAAGTTGCTGGTATTACAGGCATGAGCCACCATGCCCGGCCCCTTCTTTTCTTTTCTCTCTTTTTTTTGAGATGGAGTCTCATTCTGTCGCCCAGGCTGGAGTGCCGTGGCGCAGTCACAGCTCACTGCAGCAACTTCCCAGGCTCAAGCGATCCTCCAACTTCAGGCCCCCGAGTAGCGGAGGACACAGGCAGGCACCACCATGCCCAGCTAATTTCTATCTTTTTTCTTAGTAGAGATGGGGTTTCACGATGTTGCCCAGGCTGGTCTCGAACTCCTGGACTCAAGTGATCTGCCTGCCTTGGCCTCCCAAAGTGCTGAGATTACAGGCATGAGCCACAACACCTGGCCCCTTTCTAAGACAGGATCTTACTCTGTCACACAGGCTGGAGTGCAGTGGGACCTCCATGGCTCACTGAAGCCTCAACCTCCTGGGCTCAAGTGATCCTCCTGCCTCAGCCTCCCAACTAGCTGGGACTACCGGCGTGCACCACCATGCCTGGCTAATTTTTTTTTTTTTTTTTGTAGAGATGGGGTTTCACTGTTGCCCAGGCTGGTCTTGAACTCCTGGGCTCAAGTGATCCTCCCCATTCCGCCTCCCAAAGTGCTGGGATTACAAGCCACTGCGCCCAGCCTGATCTTTTTTTTTTTCCTTTTTGAGATGGAGTCTTGCTCTGTTGCCAGGATGGACTGCAGTGGTGTGATCCCGGCTCACTACAATCTCCACTTCCTGGGTTCAAGCGATTCTTCTGCTTCAGCCTCCTGAGTAGGTGGGACTACAGGTGCCCGCCACCACGCCCAGCTAGTTTTTGTGTTTTTAGTAGAGATGGGGTTTCACCATGTTGGCCAGGATGGTCT
>NW_012112598.1:8177-8601 GCF_000951035.1 Colobus angolensis palliatus
GCTAACATGGTGAAACCCCGTCTCTACTAAAAATATAAAAAATTAGCCGGGTGTGGTGGGAGGTGCCTGTAGTCTCAGCTACTCAGGAGGCCGAGGCAGGAGAATGGCATGAACCCGGGAGGAGGCGGAGCTTGCAGTGAGCTGCGATCGCGCCACTCCAGCCTGGGCGACAGAGCGAGACTCCGTTTCAAAAAAAAGAAGTCTAGCTGGGCACAGTGGTTCACACATGTAATTCCAGCACTTTGGGAGGCCGAGGCAGGTGGATCACCTGAGGTCAGGAGTTCAAGACCAGCCTGACCACCATGGTGAAACTCCATCTCTAGTAAATACAAAAAATTAGCTGGGAGTGGTGGCACATGCCTGTAATCCCAGCTACTTGGGAGGCTGAGGCAGGAGAATCGCTTGAACCCGGGAGGCAGAGGTT
>NW_012112598.1:9793-10679 GCF_000951035.1 Colobus angolensis palliatus
GCCATTGCACTCCAGCCTGAGCAACAAGAGCAAAACTCCGTCTTATTAAAAAAAAAAAAAAAAAAAAAAAACGCTACTGGTGGCTGGGCACAGTGGCTCATGCCTGGAATCCCAGCACTTTGAGAGGCCAAGGCAGAAGAATCGCTTGGACCCAGGAGTTTGAGACCACCCTAGGCAATGTGGCAAAACCCCATCTCTACTAAAAATACAAAAAATTAACTGGGAGTTGTGGTGTGTACCTGTAGTCCCAACTACTCAGGAGGCTGAGATGGGAGGATCACCTGAACCAGGGAGGTTGAGGCTGCAGTGAGCCATAACTTTTGTCACTGTGCCACTGCACTCCAGCCTGGGTGACAGAGAGAGATGCTTTCTCAAAAACCCAAACCAAACCAAACCAAAACAAAAATGGCTACTGTTCCTTCCTAAAAACCTGCCAACTCAGAGAATGCAGATTAAATGCTTCCCAAAAGGCCCATGTTTAAGTTTTAGAAACTTACATTAAGTTATTTTTAATCACAGTATGACATGTATATGGTTCTGCAAACATAAACACACATGCACACACCCTTTTCCAAGCCTCTCCGCCCCTCTGAAGCAGCCACTTTCAAGTTTTAGCTGTTTTCTCTGGCACTGGCCTCCACATTTCTAAGTAACTTGCTTATGCTGCTATTTCTTGATGGGTCTGGTTCGGATGGTGCCTGCTGATTTCCTGTTAGGACAGCTGAGGCTCCGGCTGGCTCACACAGCCTTCCCACCCGCTGTCTGTCCGCCCTCCCGAGGGACAACCGACTCTTCTTGAATTCTTCCTTGTTGTCTCTACCCCATGGCTGTTCATTATAAGGTGCTCCTACTTGACATATTCTCACACAGCTCTCTGAGGGGACAC
>NW_012112598.1:15459-16558 GCF_000951035.1 Colobus angolensis palliatus
TTCGAGACCAGCCTGGTCAACATGGTGAAACCCTGTCTTTACTAAGAATACAAAAATTAGCTGGGTGTGTTGGCACGTGCCTGTAATCCCAGCTAATTGGCAGGCTGAGGCAGGAGAATCGCTTCAACCTGGGAGGCACAGGTTGCAGTGAGCAAAGATCACACCACTGCCCTCCAGCCTGGGCGACAGAGCAAGACTCTATCTTGAAAAAAAAAAAAAAAAATAGAGTCTTGAAGAGATATTTGGTCACCCGTGTTCATAGCAGGGTTATTCACCACAGCCAAAAGATGGATACAACTCAAGTGTCCATGGATGGATGAATGAATTAACACAATGCGGTCCATCCTTCTATAAAATGGAATATGACTCAGCTTTAAAATGGAAGGAAATTCTGGCCGGGTGTGGTGGCTCACACTTGTCATCCCAGAACTTTGGGAGGCCGAGGCGGGTGATCACTTGAGGCTGGGAGTTCAAGACCAGCCTAGCCAACATGGTGAAACCCTGTCTCTACTAAAAATACAAAAATTAGCCGGGCATGGTGGTGCATAAGTGTCTTCTCAGCTACTTGGGAGGCTGAGGTGAGAGGATCACTTGAGTCTGGGAGGCAGAGGTTGCAGTCAGCCAAGATCACACCACTGTATTACAGCCTGGGCAATGGAGTGAGACTCTGTCTCACAATAAGTAAATAAAATGGAAGGAAATTCTGACACAGGCTATATAACATGGATGAACCTGGAGGACATTATGCTCCGTGAAATAAGCCAGACACGAAAGGGTAGATATTGTATGATTCCACCATGAAGGGTAGATATTGTACAATTCCTCTGTGACGTTCCTAAAGGAGTCAAATTTGAGACAGAAAGGAGATCCCTGGTGGGTGTCAGGGTCTGAGAAGGGGATGCGGAGTGAGTGTTTTTATGGGGGCAGAGTTTCAGTTTGGAAAGATGAGAAAGTTCTGGAGATAGATGATGGTGATGATGGTTACACAGCAGTGTGAATGTGCTTAACACCACTGAACTGTGCAGTTAAAAATAGTGAAGATGGGCCGGGCGCGGTGGCTCAAGCCTGTAATCCCAGCTACTTGGGAGGCTGAGGCAGG
>NW_012112598.1:21928-22265 GCF_000951035.1 Colobus angolensis palliatus
TGCAATGGCACGATCTCGGCTCACTACAACCTCCACCTCCCAGGTTCAAGTGATTCTCCTGCCTCAGCCTTCAGAGTAGCTGGGATTACAGGCACCAGCCACCATGCCCGGCTAATTTTTTGTATTTTTAGTAGAGATGGGGTTTCACTATGTTAGCCATGCTGGTCTCGAACTCCTGACGTCGTGTTCTTCTGTCTCAGGCTCCCAAAGTGCTGGGATTATAGGCATGAGCCACCGTACCCAGCCCGGCATCATTTTTATGTGTGCTACCACCTAAAGAACATCTCGTTACTTTCCTATGATTTTTTTTCTTTTCTTTTTTTTTTTTTTTTTTTTT
>NW_012112599.1:0-1188 GCF_000951035.1 Colobus angolensis palliatus
GCCAGGCTGGTCTCAAACTCCTGACCTCAAGTGATCCGCCTGCCTCGGCCTCCCAAAGTGCTGGGATTACAGGCATGAGCCACCACATCCAGCCAAGTATAGTAATTTTTTCATTGGGTGGCAGGCTTATAACACATGATTGTTAGAATTTTTTAAATTTCCTTTAAAGAAGTTAGAATTTGTTTTGACAAGCCATTGAGTTACTTGCAGATCACCTTGGTCCCTAAGAGTCTTTTTTTTTTTTTTTTTTAGACAGAGTCTCACCCTGTTGCCCAGGCTGGAGTGCAGTGGCAAAATCTCAGCTCACTGCAACCTATGCAATCCTGCAACCTCAGTCTACCAAAGAGCTGAAACTACAGGCGCGTGCCACGACGCCTAGCTAATATTTTTGTATTTTCAGTACAAATGGGGTTTCATCGTGTTAGCCAGGATGGTCTCGATCTCCTGACCTCATGATCCACCCTCTTTTGCCTCCCAAAATGCTCGGATTACAGGTGTGAGCCATCACACCCGGCCCTGATCTTTCTTCTTTTCTAATATAAGCACTCAAAGCCATACATTTCTCAAAGCACTGCTTTGGCTGCATTCTAAAAATTTTGATATGTTGTGCTTTCATTATCATTCAGTTTAAAATATTTGCTAATATTCCTGGTGTTTTTTCTGTAATGCACAGATTATTTAGAATTGATTGTTTAGTTTCCAAATATTTGGGGATTTTCTAAACATTGTACTGTTATTAATTCTAATTTGATGCCATTGAGGTCACAGAACATATTCTATATGATTTCAATCCTCGTATATTTATTGAGACTTGTTTTATGGCTTAGAATATGGTCTATCTTAGTAAGTGTAACATTTGCACTTGGAAAAAATGTGTATTGTGCCATTGTTGGGTATCATGTTCTATAAATGCCAGTTAATCAAAGTTGGTTGAAAGTATTGTTCAGCTCATCTATGTTTTTTTGTTTTGTTTTGTTTTTGTTTTTGTTTTTGTTTTTTGAGACGGAGTCTCGCTCTGTCACCCAGGCTGGAGTGCTGTGGCCAGATCTCAGCTCACTGCAAGCTCCGCCTCCCGGGTTCATGCCATTCTCCTGCCTCCTGAGTAGCTGGGATTACAGGCATGTGCCACCATGCCCCGCTAATTTTTGTATTTTTAGTGGAGACGGGTTTCACTGTGTTGGCCAGGTT
>NW_012112600.1:0-4387 GCF_000951035.1 Colobus angolensis palliatus
GAATTAGTTCATTTCCTTAGCTCCAAAGTTCTTAAGAGTGGCAGCAGCAGCTGCTGAATTTCTGTTGTCTGTCCTTGTTTTACATGTTTTCACCATTTTCTAGATATTTTATGGTGAGCTGTTGTCCTAGAAATACGGAAACTAGTGGTAGTCCTAATACATCCTGTTGCAAAGAACAGAAATCCAGTTCAGACTAAGTTAAGCAAAAAGGGAAAATTTAGCTTAAAAATATTCCATAGCAGAGGATTCCAGAGGAGGAAGAGCCGCAGGACACACGATGAAGCGAAGACTAGGAAAGGGATCAGCACCCTGGACAGCAACTCTTTCATTTCTCTTTGGAAATGGAGCCCATCAGATTTGCCTCACCCCTGACTTAGCACTTTGTACTAAATCCCTTAAAAATGCCTTCCCTTGATCTCCACATTCCTGAGATTTTTATATCAATTGCATTTTAGCTCAAATTCTATGTCTTCCAAAGATCTTCCCTGGCCACACCAATTACATGCCCTGGTCATAAATTATCTTATTTTCTTTGTTGTTTATTTATCATATGCACCTTCCCAGACTGGAAGCTAAGCTTCCTGAGAGCTAAGGCTTTTTTAGAACAATGCCTGACACGTCATGGACACACAGCAATATTTTTGCTTAAATACATGTATAAATAAGAGAATGACCCCATAACTCCAAATTTCCTAGGAGAGAGAATCAAATTGCCCCAAGTGGAATCAGTATTCACCCCTCATTCCATTAGTTGAGACAGAGTGGGTTGTGTCAGATAGAACAGCCACTTCTTCTGGCTGCCCGTGTCTGAAGGGAGGTGTACTTAGTTGGAGAGTAAAAGAAGCCATGGTGAATCAGGAAAGCGTATTCCCCCAATGACTACAAGTGTGTCATGCTTGTGAATTTACAGAGGGTAGTGAGGGTAGGGCTTGATCTCAAATTTGACAGAAGAAACAGAGGTAACTTTTTTCCACCTGAAAATCCTTAGCAGCACTTGAGGCCACTGGGCACCATGAAAGTATCCTGAACAAAAGAGTTTTCTTTATTTATTGTTATTAAATAGTGCAACCTTCATTGGATTCATCCAAATTTTAGCTATAAGAGATGCTTTATCTATTTTTTCTTTGTCAGTAGTTCTGAATAAATGTGTGTGTGTATGTGTGCTTGCACATGTGTGTATTTTTTTCCAGGCTTTCAGAAGCCTGCATTAATAATTTCACAGGGTCCTGAAGCAGGAACATGTATGGGAATACAGAGCCAGATGATATCTCCAGGCAGGAATTAGGGAAGAGTTGACTCCCACTGAACACAAGCTATGGCTTAGGCTTACTGTTAGAATAAAATTGATAAAGCTTAGAAGAACATTTCATCTTCTTTCAGTGTGGTTCAGCAAGGAGCTATTTAGAACCTCCTATTGTTAGGTGTGGTTTTGGTACCATTCATATTAGGTCCCTGCTACCATGGAACCACCATTCTAACTGGGGGAGTAGTTTAAAAGAGATAGATGGGAATGAATAAACCAATAAAGAGAGGGTAACATTTCAGACTGCAATGATGATGTCATGAAAGAACTGAAATAGGATGATGTGAACTGAAATGATGAAGGGTGATGCAGATGGCTGGAGGTGGCCTAAAGCCCAGGAAAATGGTGTTGGAGAAGAAGGCAGGATTGGTGAGAAGAGCCTGGCAGCACAAAGACATGTGTAAAATCACTGACAGGAAAGGGCTTGGTGTATTTGAAGATCAGAAAAAGTGTAGTGCAGGGCTGGAATTAGCTCCATGAACAAGTGGAGAGAAGGAGGTGGAGAGGCAGATCAAGGAAGACTTCTTTGCTCATAGCAAGGAGGTTGAATTTTAGTTTTAGAATGACAGGAAACCATGGGAATGACCTTAGAGAGGAAGACATCATCCAAATTACAATGTACTCTGTTGCTCAACTGAAGAGAGAAAAAAACAAGCAAGGCGCAAAAGGTTTTAGCAGAAATATAGGGGATAGATGATGGTGGTTACATCATATCCACAGACACCACATGACTCAGGGCCTCTGTTCATCTGCATTGCATGCCTGTTTTTACCTACTCTGACATAGTTACTTGCAGCCCTATCTCATGGTCAAAAGTTAGCCAAATGATGAAAGTGTGACATCTTGGCTGTGCCATTAGGACAATCCTTAGTCTTATCTGTTTAGCAAACAGTATGGCAACTTGGAATTGTAGAGCGGTCACAATATACCATGCTTGATCACATGGGTGTACCTAAAAGGATATGAACCCCCAAACCTGATTATGAACTCTTGTGAAACTTCTCTAAATATCTGGACAATGTGAAGTTACAGGTAGAGCTCGAGCTTTTCAAGCCAGGGCAACCTTAGTTCTACATGTTTATGCCTCTATGTATCAACTCAGAACTTTAGAGGAGATCCTTACCCTTTAGGTGTGTTTGTGTGTCGAAGTGTTACTAACACTGTTAATGATGTTTACACATAGGTAATATTAAGCATAATAACGCTTACTTGGTGCCAAAAGTATGTTTGGTGCTTTATATATGTTACCTCTCTCAAGCATTACAATAAACATACAATATGCATATGACAGCCCCACTTTGCAGATAAGGAAATTGATCCTTAGATTATCCTTAGATCAATACTTGAAATTGTGCAGTAAGTACATGGAGGAATGTCCATACAATTTACCTATTTAAACCACTTAACAATGGGGTATTATGGAAGAGCATATGGGAGCACTTGGCAAAGTGTCAAGCACAGAATAAGTGCTTGATAAGGTTCACATTATACCTCTCTCTCTGCAGATTTCAGACACTTATGACCACAGAATTAATTCTAAGGAAAGCAAATTGAAGAAGGTGTTTACGTGTATTTTTTTTTCCTAATGATTCCGCTGTACCCTTGAGCATTTTCACGTTTGTGTTTAATCACAGAATCTCAGCCATGATGTTTCTGACAGGCAGTTTCCTTAATGCAGTTGACAGAGATGGATTACATGGAGGGCCATTGGATGCCCTGGTTTTGTCTGCAAATGATAAGACTAGATTAGAGCTATCTGGGTCTAGTGCCTCCAGTGATATTGCATCCTAATAATTCTCATGATAACATGGATCATCTTTGTGGACACACACATTCTTGGCCAGATGGGATACACTGGTTTTCAAGAAATCCTGCCACTTTTATTACACTTTAAGAAACATCTGGACTAATATTTGTGTGTCAGAATCATAAATCAATTTAGTCTGCAGAGATAGGCCTAGTTATGCAGTTTATCTTCAAAGGCACTATTTTTTGCTACCACTGAAACTGGTAAATGATGCACATAAATGTCGAGATATTGAATTCCTTCTGAGATTGTAAAGTCTTTACACTGGCATATGAAGATCTGAACATCAGTCAGACTCTCAGGTGCTTGAGGAGCAAGAGTGATTTGGATTCCACGACTTTTTATCCCTAGATAACAACCAATCTAACCCATTCTTAAGCAACAGTACAATGCCCACTGGTGACTCACTTCCTGACCCTTCCCCCCTCCTCTCAAGTGTGTCTCAGTCATTAGTTCCTATGTTTGTTGGTGCACATTAGTACAGATCAAGGGGTCACAGACAGTTAGGTTCAGTGATCTTTGCTAACCCTGGGAAACACAAATGCTACTATTTTGCAGAAGATTATTTGTCATTGGTATTTAATCGCACAGATATGTACAACCATTGTGAAGGAGGTTCCTAGATATCATGAAACTTATCTCTAAAGACATAAATATATATATAAATATACATAAATATATATATATAATTTCATCATGTTGGCCAGGCTGGTCTCAAACTCCTGAGCTCAAGTGATCTGCCCACCTCAGCCTCCCAAAGTGCTAGGATTACAGGTGTGAACCACCATACCCGGGACGCAGAGGAGACCTTTCTGAGTCACCATATGTGAAGTGGTTCTTATATAATTGCTAGGAAAAGAATCTCAGCCATCGAAATCAGGAAGGAAAAGGGTTAATCTCTTTGTAACAGAGATAGTGAATAAGAAGCATACCACTGATTCTTCCAATCTAATGTACATGACACAAATCAGTAAAAAAGAATAATCTTCTTCACTGGTAAACTGAGTGAGTCTTCAGAACCTTGTTCATGACAATTCTTTAGTCATTGCCAATGATTTGTAGTTGTCTCATAAAATGAAGCCTATTAGCAATCTTTGACCTAGTTACCTTTTAAGGTCAGAGACTTTGGAGCTTTTTTCATATTATAAGCTACATGAAGTTGTTATAGGGTTGCTAATTTATCTTTGCTTTGTAAACAGTGATGCTCTTCTATAGGGACGTTAGGTTGAATTCCGAGCACCACCTGCCTCCATGCAAAAAAAAAAAAAAAAAAAAAA
>NW_012112601.1:0-1052 GCF_000951035.1 Colobus angolensis palliatus
GGCCTTTAAATCAAAGCTTCTTAAGAAGAAAAGGGAAGCTGTAGAAAATACTTGAACTACACAAAACTGGTACCTCTTTTTTTTTTTTTTTTTTTGAGATGGAGTCTCACTCTCTTGCCCAGGCTGGAGTGCAGTGGTATGATCACAGCTCACTGTAACCTCCGCCTTCCGGGTTCAAGCGATTCCCCTGCCTCAGCCTCCTGCGTAGCTGGGACTACAGGTGGCCGCCACCTCGCCCGCTAGTTCTTTTAGTAGAGACGGGCTTTCACCGTGTTAGCCAGGATGGTCTCGATCTCCTGACCTCGTGATCCGCCCATCTCGGCCTCCCAAAGTGCTGGGATTACAGGCTTGAGCCACCAAGCCTGGCCACCTTTTACCTTTTCTATAACAACCTTTGGAGGAGGTGGTAACTTGACCAAGGAGGAACTTCAAAAATCCTCGCCTTAAAATTGAAAACTGGAATAGACCCTGTGCTCATGCAATGCTTGACACTTCTTAGGCCCTCAATAAATATCCCATGATCAACCAATTTTAGAACAAGGATCAGAATTACTATATTAATCATGTTTTTAGCATAGGATTTGAATTGGGAATGTAGTTGGAAACTGGACAAAAAGGGAGTCAGAAAAATCTTAATGTAACACATCAAAACACTCAATTGAAGAGCTGGGTGGTCTGAGATTGCGCATCCCTTTAGCCATTTATCTGATGCCTTTCTTTGCATTGAACAATATAGCTGAAGTGTAGAGCATACTTTTATGATATTGTGGCATAGTAACTCAACTTAAATGTCAATAGAGATACTTGAAAAGACCTGCAAGGTTCGATAACTTCTGGTGTGGGTTTGTTTCTCCTGTCATCACCCATTGTGTATTTTTTTTTTTACAGCTTTTAAATTCCCACAGAGAGAAATTGGTCAGGATCATAATACATGGCCCAGGTACAGCCAAGGATACCCTTGTATTTTTTTTGTTGTTGTTTGTTTGAGATGAAGTCTAGCTCTGT
This sequence comes from Colobus angolensis palliatus, assembly GCF_000951035.1. Lineage (NCBI taxonomy): Eukaryota > Metazoa > Chordata > Mammalia > Primates > Cercopithecidae > Colobus > Colobus angolensis. The sequence continues at coordinate 1,006 of NW_012112601.1, forward strand.
CGCCCAGGCTGGATTGCAATGGTGCAATCTCAGTTCACTGTAACCTC
>NW_012112602.1:0-1097 GCF_000951035.1 Colobus angolensis palliatus
CGAAGACGGGAACCGCGGCCAGGGCTGCCGGGGCAGGGAGGGGGCCCTGCACATTCCCGGTCTCGCCTGGCGCCTGCCGCCGCCTCCAGTGCAGTAGCCGCGAGCGCGGTGTTTTGCTTTTGTTTGTTTGTTTGTTTACCAGCTGATTCACAACTCAAGTGAGGGTGGACAATACGGACTGCCCAAGCATCCCAGCATCGTCTGTTCTACATATCACTATTCCAAATGGCATGCTGCTGTGTTTGTGAATCCAGCCTCCCATGGTGGGTATGTCACCACTGACCTATAACAATTGGAATGACACATTTTCACTAGAGGCGGGCCTTGGCCATCCTCCACAGCAGACTATTAAGTAACAAAATAAGCAATACTATTTATTTACTTCTTACTATGCTTTTTTTTTTTTTTTTTTTTTTTTTTTTTTACCCTCTGATGAAATCTTGGTGGCTTCTTCTCTCTTCTTACCAATCCAGGAAGTGTAGAGAGCTGTTGAGCCCTGTTTCCAAATCCCCAGGTGAAGCTGTGCTGACATGCCTTCTGTCAGCAGCCCTTTCCAAGACTCAGCTATTTGTGATTACTCTCAAATGTTGCCCTGATTCTATTATTAACTTGTAATAAAACTCACTTGTATGGTGGAAAGGCTGTTGCCAATTAATTTTATTTTCGTTTGTCACCTATCCTCCCTTCCATGTAATCGTCAAACTGTTTGTTGTATATATTAAAAATAACACACAATCAAGAGGGCATATACTATATTCAAGCAAAGAATGCTATGTGAGCCAGGCATGGTGGCTCATGCCTGTAATCCCAGCACTTTGGGAGGCCAAGGGTGGGTGGCCCACTTGAGGTCAGGAGTTTGAGACCAGTCTGGCTAACATGGTGAAACCCCATTTCTACTAAAAATACAAAAAAAAAAAAAAAAAAATAGCTGGGCATGGTGGCACACACTTGTAATCCTAGCTACTTGGGAGGCTGAGGCAGGAGAACTGCTTGAACCCAGGAGGTGGAGGTTGCAGTGAGCCAAGATTGCACCACTGCACTCCAGTCTAGGCAACAGAATGAGATGCCATCTCAAAAAAAAAAAAATGCTATGTGAT
>NW_012112603.1:0-2552 GCF_000951035.1 Colobus angolensis palliatus
AGAAAAAAAAAAAAAGGTAAAGGACTTGAACAGACATTTCTCCAAAGATGATATACAAATGGCCATGAAGTACAGCCCTTACTCAGTATCCTCAGAAGACTGGTTGCAGAATCCCTGCAGATACCAAAATCCATGTATCCTTAAGTCCCTTATATAAACTGGTATGGTATTTGCATATAATCTATGTACATCCTCCTACATATTTTAAATTATCTCTAGATTACTTATGATACCTAAGACAATGTAAATGCTATGTAAATAGTTATTATATTGTATTTTTAAAATTTGTATTATTTTTATTGGATTAAAAATATTTTCAATCCATGTTTGGTTAAATCTGGGGATGTGTAACCTGCAGACACTGACAGTCAACTGTATATAAAAAGATGTTCAATATCATTAATCATCAGGGAGATGTAGATCAAAATCATGAGATATCACCTTACACTTGTTAGGATGGGGAAAGAAAGAAGTGTTGGCAAGGACTTAGAGAAACTGGAAACTCTTTCTACTGTTGGTGGGAATGTAAAATAGCTTCCATAGCTGCTTTGGAAACAGTATGGATAGTCCTCAAAAAGTTAGAAATAGAATTACCATATCCAGCAATTCCACTTCTCGGTACATATCCAAAAGAAGTGAGAACAGGATAGCAAAGACATATTTGCACACCCATGTTCACTGTGGCGTTATTTACAACAACCAAGAGGTAGAGGCAGCCTAAATGTCCATCGTCAGATAAACGGAAAAAGAAAACGTGACTTATACATACAATGGAATACCACTGAGATTCAAAAAAGATGAACATCCTGTCATATGCTACAACATGGATAAATCTTAAGGACGTTATACAAAGTGAAATAAGCCAGAAACAAAAAGAAAAGTTCCACTGATTCCACTTATATGAGGCATCTAAAGCAGTCAAATTCATAGAAAGTAAAATGGTAGCTGCCAAGAAGGGTGGTAAGAAGAGTTATTGTATCGTTTCAGTTTTGCAAGATAAAGTTCTAGAGATCTGTTGGACAACAATGTACATGTAGTTAACACTACCGTAATGTACACTTAAAAATGGTTAAGATGGGCCGGGCGCGGTGGCTCAAGCCTGTAATCCCAGCACTTTGGGAGGCCGAGACGGGCGGATCACGAGGTCAGGAGATCGAGACCATCCTGGCGAACACGGTGAAACCCCGTCTCTACTAAAAAATACAAAAAACTAACCGGGCGAGGTGGCGGGCGCCTATAGTCCCAGCTACTCCGGAGGCTGAGGCAGGAGAATGGCGTGAACCCGGGAGGCGGAGCTTGCAGTGAGCTGAGATCCGGCCACTGCACTCCAGCCCGGGCGACAGAGCAAGACTTCGTCTCAAAAAAAAAAAAAAAAAAAAAAAAAAAAAGGTTAAGATGGTAAATTTTATGTTGTGTTTTGTGTTTTTCACTGCAATAAAAAAGACACTGCATAATGATAAAAGTATCGATTCCCAAAGACATACTATAGTCTAAATGTGCATACACCTAACTTCAAATCTTCAAAATACACAAAGCAAAACCAAAAACAACTAAAGGGAGAAACAGATAAATCCACAATTACAACTGAAGAGATTTCAACATTTCTCTTCAGTTACAGGACTAGTTAGCAGAGAATCAGCAATGACATAAAACAACAGAACACATCACCAACCAACTGGATTTCACGGGTGCTTATAGAACACTCCTCCCAACAACAGCAGAATATACATTCTTTTCAAGTGCACATGGACCTATATAAGCCATATCCTGAGTCAATAAACAACCCTAAACAAATGTAAAAGAAATTACATTGTATAAAGTGTAGTCTCTGATCATAATGGAATTAAACTAGAAATAAGTAATAAAGACAACAGAAAACTCTCCAAACGCTTGCAAATTAAATGCACACATCTAAATAATCCATGGAGCAAAGAGGAAGTCTTAAGAGAAATTAGAAATTTCTTCGTTAAGTTAGTTCTTAACAAAAATGAAAATATAAAATATCAAAATATCAAAATTTGTAGGCTACAGGTAAAAAAGCGGCTTAGGGGAAAGTTCAGAAAATTAAGTGCTTACATTTTAAAAAAGTACTAAATCAAAAAAATTAGCCAGGCACAGTGGCGGTCGCCTGTAGTCCCGCGGTCGCCTGTAGTCCCAGCTACTCGGGAGGCTGAGGCAGGAGAATGGCAGTGTGAAACCGGGAGGCAGAGCTTGCAGTAAGCCGAGATCACGCCACTGCCCTCCAGCCTGGATGACTGAGCGAGATTCCGTCTCCAAAAACAACAAAACAAACAAACAAACAACAACAACAAAAACCCCGAAGTATTAAATCAATATTCTAAACCTTTACTTTCAGAAACTAGAAAAACAACAAAATAAACTCAAAGCAAGCATAAGGAAATAAAAAGCACAAACAAAATAACATTGAAAACAAAAACAATAGATAAAAATCCAAACCAAAAGCTGTTTTTAAAAGATGAACATATTTTTAGTAGAGACAGGGTTTCAGCATGTTGGCCAGGCTGGTCTCAAACTCCTGGGCTCGTGCAATC
>NW_012112604.1:0-1234 GCF_000951035.1 Colobus angolensis palliatus
TAGCCAGGATGGTCTCGAACTCCTGACCTCGTGATCCACCCGTCTTGGCCTCCCAAAGTGCTGGGATTACAGGCTTGAGCCACCGCGCCCGGCCCTTTTTTCTTTTTTTTTTGAGACAGAGTTTTGCTCTTGTTGCCCAGGCTGGAGTGCAATGGTGCGATCTCAACTCACCGCAACCTCTGCCTCCCAGGTTCAAGCAGTTCTTCTGCCTCAGCCTCCCAAGTAGCTGGGATTACAGGCATGCACCACCACGCCCGGCTAATTTAGTATTTTCAGTAGACACAGGGTTTCTCTATGTTGAGGCTGGTCTCGAACTCCTGACCTCAGGTGATCCGCCTGCCTCAGCCTCCCAAAGTTCTGGGATTACAGGCGTGAGCCACCTGGCCGACAACCTGATTCTAAAAGTCATATGGAAATGTAAAAAAAACAAAACAACTTTGAAAAACAAGAACAAATTGGAGGACCTGCACTTCCTGACTTCATGACTTATTATAAAGCTACAATAATCAAAATATTGTAGTATTTGTGTCAAGACAGCCAATTATATCAATGAAAGAGAATAGAAACTCCAGAAATAGACCCACATGTATATGGTCAATTGATTTTTGAAAAAAGTGCAAAGTGCAGACTGGATATTCTTTTCAACAAATAATGTTGGAACAATTGGATAGCCATGTGCCCCCCCCCAACTTCTTTTTATCTTTTTTCTTTTCTTTCTTTTTTTTTTTTGTTTTTTTTTGAGACGGAGTCTCGCTCTGTCGCCCAGGCTGGAGTGCAGTGGTGTGATTTCGGCTCACTCCACCTCCCGAGGTCAAGCAATTCTTGTGCCTCTACCTCCTGAGTAGCTGGGACTGCAGTCGCGTGCCACCACGCCCGGCTAATTTTTGTATTTTTAGTAGAGATGGGGTTTCACCGTGTTGGCGAGGCTGGTCTCCAACATCTGGCCTCAAGCAATCCACCCTCCTCAGCCTTCCAAAGTGCTGGTATTACAGGATCCCCGAAATTTTAACACTCATTGCCTCATGGGGGAGAGGATCGACTGAGAACATCTGGGAAAGAACTTTCCGTGATGTAAACATACTTTTTTTTTTTTTGAGACGGAGTCTAGCTCTGTCGCCCAGGCTGGAGTGCAGTGATGTGATCTCAGCTCACTGCAACCTCCGCCTCCTGGGTTCAAGTGATTCTCCTGCCTCAGCCTCCAAGTAGCTGGGATTGCAGGTGCCCGCCAGCACGC
>NW_012112605.1:0-3823 GCF_000951035.1 Colobus angolensis palliatus
GGATGTTAAACCAAAAAACGAAACAAAAAAATCAAGGAAGTAAAGGTTCAAGCATGTAAGAGTTTTATAAATATAGCTTCTTGGTATTTTATTTTATTTTATTTTTTGATACAGAGTTTTGTTCTTGTTGCCCAGGTTGGAGTGCAATGGTGAGATCTCGGCTCACCGCAACCTCTGTCTCCCACGTTCAAGTGATTCTCCTGCCTCAGCCTTGAGAGTAGCTGGGATTACAGGCCTGCGCCACCACTCCTGGCTAATTTTTTTGTAGTTTTAGTACAGATGGGGTTTCTCCATGTTGGTCAGGCTGGTCTCGAACTCCCGACCTCAGGTGATTCACCCACCTTGGCCTCTCAAAGTGCTGGGATTACAGGCGTGAACCACCGTGCTCTATGGTATTATATATTTTTTTATTTTTATTTTTATTTTTTTGAGGAGTCTCGCTCTGTCACCCAGGCTAGAGTGCAGTGGCACGATCTCAGCTCACTGCGAGCTCCACCTCCAGGGTCCATGCCATTCTCCTGCCTCAGCCTCCAGAGTAGCTGGGACTACAGGCGCCCGCCACCACGTCCGGCTAATTTTTTGTGTTTTTAGTGGAGACGGGGCTTCACCGTGTTAGCCAGGATGGTCTCTATCTCCTGATCTCGTGATCCACCCGCCTCGGCCTCCCAAAGTGCTGGGATTACAGGCGTGAGCCACTGTGCCCGTCGACGGTATTATATTTCAAAATGCTTACTATCAGCCCTTTTCTGAAATCTAATTTATCTTTTTCCCACCGGCAGGTGGCCCCAGTACATTTCCATACTTTAGGACACCTGTGGGCTGATTGCAGGTCAGATTTGGTAGCAGGGGACAGAACAGAAGAAGGTAACTTTATTGGTATTTTTGCCCCTCCCTAAGACAGCCCTCCAGCAGCATAAGCACAGTCCCCTCCAGGGGTGAGGGCTGGGGTGGGAGAGCTGAGATATCTTGCCATTTCTAGGGAGGAACTGCTCTAAGTTTTCCTGATCTTTTCCTAAAATCCTTTTGTTCCTAACCCTTTTGAGGGAGGAGGGGAGCTTAGAGATAGGGTAAGGCCCGACAAATTCACATTTGCATTCATGGATTCATGTGTCATCCATTCATTTGGTTTTTTATTTATTTATTTATTTTTATTTATTTTTTTTGAGACAATCTCGCTCTGTCGCCTAGGCTGCAGTGCAGTGGTGTGATCTCGGCTCACTGCAGGCTCCACCTCCCGGGTTCACTCCTGCCCACTGCACTCCAGCCTGGGCCATGGAGCGAGACTCCATCTCAAAAAAAAAGGAGACAAGACTACAAATAAGACACAATCACATTAAGAACTGCAAAGTTAAAAGATAAGAGATTTGTCTGGCATCTTCCCAAGCCAGTGTGGAATATTTTATTGTCAGCAGATCTGGTTTGTACTATGTTACATAAGTTTTGACAACCTTAATCTGGAAACTATAGCCTACACAATAAACATAATGTTGATCTATGCATTATTTTCTTTCCAAAGGGAGTTTAATTAATGATTTTGTTCCCTGTAAAAACAGTCTGTATTCTCTTGTAGGACAGTGGTTCACTGAGGTTTAAATCCTCCTCAATCAATGCTCCTGCCTGGGCCTCCCTCGGTAATCCCATAATGCTGAGATTATGGGTGTGAGCTATCACCCCCAGCCATGAGTTATTTTATTTTATTTTATTTTTATTTTATCTTATTTATTTTACTTTATTTTATTTTTTTGAGACGGAGTCTCGTTCTGTTACCCAGGCTGGAGTGCAGTGGCGCGATCTCGGCTCACTGCAAGCTCAGCCTTCCAGATTCACGCCATTCTCCCACCTCAGCCTCCCAAGTAGCTGGGACTACAGGCACCCGCCACCACGCTGGGCTAATTTTGGTTTTGTATTTTTAGTGGAAACGGGGTTTCACCGTGTTAACCAGGATGGTCTCGATCTCCTGATCTCGTGATTCACCTGCCTTGGCCTCCCAAAGTGCTAGGATTACAGGAGTGAATCACCATGCCCAGCCGTAGTCTTTTCTTTCAAAGGAAAAGCTCCTTTAGAGCAAGGCCTAATCTCCAGCACCAGCTAGGGAAGCAAAAGAGCAGAAGCTTAAATTCCTCAAGCTCCAAGCTCATTTACGGGCTATGTGATTATGGGCATTTGTGCAAGACTCAACAACCTCATTTTCCAGGCTTTAAAATGGCAAAGTACTCTGTACTTCTACTTCTAAAGGCCACTGTGGGACTCAAACTAAATAATGTAGGTGTAAGGCCTTTAAAAATCATCAAGTGTGGTTCTTTATATAAGGTTGCCAGGTAGAATATAGATTAACTAGTGTGAACTCCCCAAATCTGAGACAGGTCTCAGTTAATTTTGAAAGTTTATTTTGCCAAGGTTGAGGATGTGCACCTGTGACACAACCTCAGGAGGTCTTTATTTATTTATTTTTTTTGAGATGGAGTCTTGCTCTGCTGCCCAAGCTGGAGTGCGGTGGCATGATCTTGGCTCACTGCAACCTTCGCTTCTCGGGAGAAGCTGGGATTGCAGGTGTGCCCCACCAGCTAATTTTTTTGAAACAGAATCTCACTCTGTCCCCTAGGCTGGAATGCAATGGCATGATCTTGGCTCACTGCAACCTCCACCTCCAGGGTTCAAGTGATTCTCCTGCCTCAGCCTCCTGAGTAGCTGGGATTACAGGCACGCACCACCACGCCCGGCTAATCTTTGTAATTAGTAGAGACGGGTTTTCACCATGTTGGTCGGGTTGGTCTTGAACTCCTGACCTCGTCGTTATCCACCTGCCTTGGTCTCCCAAAGTGCTGGGATTACAGGTGTGAGCCCACCGCGCCTGGCCTGAGACCTTTCTTTTTAAAGCAAGCTACATTTTCACCAAATAAACTCAGGAAATTCGTCAATTCATTCTCAGCATTCACTTCCTAGTTTCTGCAGAGACTAGGCTGCCTTTCCTGGCCTTTCTTCTCTGGAAGGCTGGGTTCCGCTATGGCAGAGGAGAGTTGGAGCAGCATTAGTTCGAAGGGCTAAGGTACCTGCACACAAATCACTCACACACGCTTGCCACACAATGTAGTCAGGCTTTCTATCAAACTGCAGTGCAAACTCATGCACGTGAATACATCGTAGTTTCATTTGTAACTTTTTTTTTTTTTGAGATGGAGTTTCCTTCTTGTTGCCCAGGCTGGAGTGTAATGGCGTGATCTTGAACCTCTGCACCCTGGGTTCAAGCGATTCTCCTGCCTCAGCCTCCTAAATAGCTGGGATTACAGGCATGCACCACCACGCCTAACTAATTTTGTATTTTTAGTAGAGACGGGATTTCTCCATGTTGGTGAGGCTGGTCTCGAACTCCTGACCTCAGGTGATCCACCTGCCTCAGCCTCCCAAAGTGCTGGGATTACAGGCGTGAGCCACAGCACCCGGCCTCCATTTATAACTTTTAAATCACACACACACAAAAATCAAGAACTCCTCACTAATAAATGGATTTTATTTATTTTTATTTTTTCGAGATGGAGTCTCACTGTGTTGCCCAGGCTGGAGTACAGCAGCGTGCTCGGCTCACTGCAACCTCCCCCTCCTGGGTTCAAGCGATTCTCCAGCCTCAGCCTCCCAAGTAGCTGGGATTACAGGTGCCTGCCACCACAGCCAGCTAATTTTTGTATTTTTAGTAGAGATAGGGTTCCATCACGTTGGCCAAGGTGATCTCAAACTCTTGACCTCAGGTGATCTGCCTGCCTTGGCCTCCCAAGGTGCTGGGATTACAGGCATGAGACACCGCGCCTGGCTTTTTTTTTTTTTTTTT
>NW_012112606.1:0-1993 GCF_000951035.1 Colobus angolensis palliatus
AAATATTTTTTTAATTGCATGGCTTTGTCCATAAATTTAATTACCTTTTTTAAAGGTATCAAGAAACAGCTGCCTTGAACTTCTTCAAATCTACCATCTCTTAAGGAACTAAATATTGAGAACACAGTTACATTGATTAATGTGGTATTAAGGCATATGAAATATGATCTTTTAGAGGCTTAATTATTGCCTTTGTAAGAGAGACTGATATTATCAACTATTCTGAGGTTATGTTTGAATCACAAAGAAATTACTCAGTGTCTGTTAACATTAGTTTAGAAATTTTAACACTCACCAAGTTCTGTTTATTCTTCTAAAGCATAACACTCCATTCTACTAGTCATTTTTATAAACCTTGTAGGCTTTAAAGTTTGGATAACGTGAAGGGTATATCAAGTTTTCCCACAAAGGATACATCTAAAATTCTATTGAGAATTGTTACCTAGGGCTGATTTTTCTGCTTCTGCAAAAGGATATCCATGCATTGGCATGGCATCTCCAGAGTATATACAATTTTTATTCATCCAGATTCCCTAAATGGTCTTCCTCAAAATGCAAACTACTGAATTAATACAAAGCATATGTTGCTAAATAAAAAAATTCTAGTTCATATGAGCTACCAAATTAAAATTTAATAAAAATGGAAAGACTAAGTCTCCCTTAAATATGATCTTGTGAAAAGGTCATGAGTTTTCTTTTCCTACTAGAGGCCTTCAAACACTAGATTGAAAACAGGTAATGTACTGCTGCCCTGCCCCCAACCCATCACCACTAGTCACTCAATGTTCTTCCACATATGATCTTTACCAGAGGCCAGTAAGCCATCTATAGGGAAGGAAAATATGAGACTAAAATGAATAAGAAAGTAAAGATGAATAGGGTGAAATTTCACAATGTGGTTTTATTTATCCATAAATATAGCTTTAAGCTGTTAGTTGAGAAAATGTAATAAAATGCTAAGGTTTCCTATTATGTTTCATTCTAAACAGTAAAGCACCTTAATAGCTTCCCACTCCATGACTGACCAATAATTCAATAGCAGATATTGTGTGTGTGTGTGTGTGGAAAGATACTTATACTTTCTTATACGTTTCACAAAGAAAATCAAAATGGATATCACTCTGACTTTATCATTATGCCACAAGGGAAAAAGGAAGTAATGCTTTCATTAGTAATTCTATCAATGAAATATGTTTAAGGATAAATGTTTGGCCTCTTTTAAATCACTATGACTAAGCAAAGATCTCAATACAAGCAATATTTAATATTTTTCTAGAAATTTGTTAGTATTCAGTAAAGAAATCAAAATTCATCCAACAGTATAGCTTTTGAGAAGTATTAAACCAAGCTGGAAAATTAAGCTTTCCACTAATTTCCTATTGTTCTTAAATTCTTCATTAGGAGAAACAGTTTTTGTTGCTGCAAAACAAACCAAAGATATAAATAAATATAAATAAATAATAGCACCCAGTAAGAAATCTGTGCTTAGTGAAATAACAGACAAATAAGAGTGCAAATGTGTAGCCATCTGGAGAATAAGAAAATCAAAAGTAATAAGCAGCACTGGGAATTTATTACAAAGAAATTATGCCAACAACTTCATACAGCAGTTTTCTAAGGACATGTTCAAATTAGCGGGTAAAGAAATACATTTTATACTATATATTTGGACCCTACTGATACCATTTTATACATGATTTCATGGCATAATATTTGCTAAGTAATCTAAATTAGCTTGGCTATAAATGCTGTCATACTGATGCAAAATTTGCTATCACACCACAGTCAGTCCCCAGAAATGACACAGTTTGATGGAACTGTCTAGAGCCAGAGGTTGTGACATTGGGCTGTCTGCAACATTGTTTCAGAGAAATTAATAAATCTGAAAGCAACTGAGGTATCAGGAAGACACAAAATGGAAGGTAGAAAGGAAAGGAGATAATTAAAACTATCTAGGTCAAAGAAACAAGCAAAAGTTCATCCTTACTGTACT
>NW_012112607.1:0-1819 GCF_000951035.1 Colobus angolensis palliatus
AAAAAAAAAAATATATATATATATATGTATGTATATATTTGTAAACAAAAATGAAACATTTATCTTTCTCTCCCTACCTGATTACTCCAGAATTTGGAAACTCTTATTCAATATTTTTATTTGCAATATGAGTATTAGCATAGGTTCAATAACAATCGGTTCTCGTAACAGAACATAATTGGGCAAGTTCTTAGTTTGGCTTCTTCAGGAAGTTTTAAAAGACCTATTCTGAGATTTCTCATTATCAGACAGTTTTTAAAAACTAAGGTTGATTGATACAAAGTCACGGAAGCCCCTTGGATATTACCAGAGTGCTGATTAAAGTATCATATAAATATACATAGAAATTATGTTACATGTCTGTAAACAATCAGGTCAAATGTAATGGAAAGTAGACTTATTTTGAAAAAAACAACTATGATTATTTTTGGTAAATACAGGAGTGATGATAAAAAAAGAATTGTATTTCAGTTAAAAACTATAGTGCACCCATTATCAAATTCTAATTCTGTTCATTTTCTTTGAGGTTTTGTTATCTATCTGTAAACCGAATTAAATTCTGAAACTTTCTAGTTTCACTAAAAACTAAAACTGCTCCTTTCCTAAGCCCTATAAGCTGAAACTTAATGACTTTAAGTTTTAGAAATATCACTACAAAAAATCATGTACAGACAACTTTCATGCCTGCTACTATATGGGTCATGTGGAGAGCTTACTGGAATACCGCCTGATGCCATAGCCAGAAACAGTCAATGCCATCTTCATACCATCGTCTAAACATGCTTCCAACTCACATCTAGACATCTTAGCTAACTGCCCTTCAGACTCAAAAACTAACATCGTAATTCGCTCCAGATGTTAACCTTTGTTTTTCTTTTGTTTTCGTAGAACAAAACCTTGAATTCCCTTCAAGGGATACAATCTGAAATGAACAATTTGTCTCAATAGTACTCCAAAATAGTTCTTGATACCTTCACAGCTTAATAAGGAGGAACTTGTGCTTTTATTGATTAAGAAATGTTTGGGCCGGGCGAGGTGGCACACGCCTGAAATCCCAGTACTTTGGGACACTGAGGCAGACGGATCACCTGAGGTCAGAAGTTTGAGACCAGCCTGGCCAACATGGTGAAACCCTATCTCTGCTAAAAATACAAAAAATTAACCGGGTGTGGTGGTACATTCCTGTCCTGTAATGCCAGCACTTTGGAAGGCCAAGGCTGGAGCATCTGTTGAGGCCAGGAGTTCAAGACCAGCCTGGGCAACATAGGGAAAATTTATCTCTACAAAAAAAATTTTTTTTTAATCAGTTGGGTGTGGTGGTACATTCCTGTGGTCCCAGCTACTCAGGAGGCTGAAGGAGGAGGATTGCTTGAGCCTGGGAGGTCAAGGCACAGTGAGCTGTGGTTGTCCTACTGCACACTCCAGCCTGGGTGACCGAGCGAGACCTAGTCTCCAAAAAAAGAAGGTAAAATTAAGGTTACTAAGGGCTAAGAATTTTAATTAATATATGCAATTCAAACTGCTAGAAATAATAAGGATAAAAGAAAACAGCTGTATATAAAAGTGTACAAATAAAGTAGGTGTATATTTAATAGAAAAAGTATACAAGGTATGTATTTTCATTGAGGTCAAAAAGAATAATTTTGTCTTAAAGCAAGATGACTGATTGTTCCGGAATAAAAAAGAAGAAAAAGACTAAGACAAAAATTGAACAGATACAGAAAATTGTGGAAGGTGTGTGAAAAAGAAACTTTTTGTGTGGTTAAACTACTAAGGTGAGATAGGTTTTATATCTAACGGCTCAATAATGTGCTGAGGT
>NW_012112608.1:0-1094 GCF_000951035.1 Colobus angolensis palliatus
GCTAATTTTTGTATTTTTAGTAGAGACGGGGTTTCACCGTGTTGGCCAGGCTGGTCACAAACTCCTGACCTCAGGTGATCCACCTGACTTGGCCTCCCAACATGCCAGGATTACAGGCATGAACCCCACACCTGGCCTATTTTTAACTCATCTTGTTTACCCTTTTTTCAGCTTATGTTCTCATCCTTCAACTTGGGTCTAGCTGAAGTCTTGACCTCTTTCATAAAGTCATACTCAATCGTTCCAGTCCACAATGATTAGAACATCTCTGAACTTAATACTCTGAAAAATCAGCTCCAACTAGTATAACACCTAATTTACTTTCTGATTCAAGCTTATTAATTCTATTTTCCCAGGTAGACTGCAGATTCCTTGATAATCAGACTTTTTTTTTTTTTTTACTTATTTTATATCTAAAATAATGTCTTAGTGTGGGTTCCTCTAAAAGTAGACCCTAAGACAAGGACTCAAATGCAGATAGTTTATTTGGGAATAGATTCCAGAAAACAAGTGATGGAATGAGGAATGGAGAATAAAAAGGGGCAAAAAGCCAATAAAGAACACATTAATAAGCTAGTTCCCACAAAGAGCAACTGGGGCTTAATCCAGTAGGGACCACTGAAGAATGGGGCAAAATACACCTCAGAATTGACTCATTTGTAGGTGAGGAGGCTGGAGCATTTATGCAGCAACTGCTACCCCATGTTGGTTAAGGCCTGCCCCTGGTATACAAACTGCGGGCACTTGGGGATAGCACCTGCACATGGCTGAGCACGTTCTGCAGCTTTGCAGAAAACAGACTATAGAGGGTCTTGCTCTGTTGCCCAAGCTGGAATGCAATGATACAATCATAGTTCACTGTATCCTTGAACTCCTGCGCTCAAGCGATCCTCCTCCTTCAGCCTCCTGAGCAGCTAGGACTACAGGCATGCACCACTATGCCCAGCTAAAATTTTTAAATTTTTTTTTTTTTTTTTTTGTTTGAGACAGAGTCTCACTCTGTGGCCCGGGCTGGAGTGCAGTGGCCGGATCTCAGCTCACTGCAAGCTCCGCCTCCCGGGTTTACGCCATTCTTCTGCCTCAGCCTCCCGAGT
>NW_012112609.1:0-348 GCF_000951035.1 Colobus angolensis palliatus
ATACAACCACTCAGTCTTGGACTTCTCAGCCTCCAGAACTCTAAGAAATACATTCTTTTTCTTTATAAATTACCCAGTTTCAGATATTCTGTTATCTATATTCTGTTATAAGCAACAGAAAATGGACTAAGGCATATTTATTAGTCCTCTTTCCCATAAACTTACAAATTGTTCTTCCAAATGGCAGAAAGGACAGGTGAGAGGAGGAGAAAGATGAACACATGTGAGAAAATACTGAAAGGTGTTTTGTATCTTTTTGAGAACAAATGGACCCTCTAAAATATAGGAATGGCTGAGGTGTGCCAATGGTACGATTTTTTATTGGTCAATCAGCAAGCATTTATTTCA
>NW_012112609.1:774-3439 GCF_000951035.1 Colobus angolensis palliatus
GAAGGGGCTGCCACTCATGCGAGGCTCATCTAATATGCCTGGTGACCAATAAATGTATAAAGTGCACCCTTCCTTTCTCAGCGTCATTATTCTATGTGAGTCTGAAGGGAAAGACTATAAAATTAAATTGTGAAAACCTTATTATATAAAGCTGTCTGAGCGTATTTTTTCACATCCAGATATGCTGTTAGTAACAATGAATTCATTTATTTAATGTTCTGAACTGTCAATTTGTATTCAAAATGATGGAAGAAATTTAAGTTGTGTTATAATCTGCAGAAGAACTTCACGTTTTTATTTTCCTGAAGCCCATTTTGTTTTTAATTTTTGACTTTTAGAAAACGGAACCACATTTTTTTTTTACTAATCTAATTATCCCTTTGTATTACTAATTATTTATAATAACTTAGGGATTTTTTTCTTCTTTTCTAGCCTAAACTTGAGAAAAAAAGACATTTCCTTTTTGGAATGCTGTGTGGACTCTCTTTATTCAATTTAAATGTTGCTAACCTTCCTTTCCCACTGGCTCTGTATAAAAAACTTCTGGACCAAAAGCCGTCATTGGAAGATTTAAAAGAACTCAGTCCTCGGTTGGGGAAGTAAGTAAATACAACCTTTTTTTCAGGACTATATCTAGTAAGTCTCAGTTGTTTAGGCATAAATACTCTTACACACAGAGTGACAGATACGGTCTTCAATTTCAATAATGTATGCTCTTGAGAGGAATTTGAATTTCAGCATGATTTATAACTGAGTAAAGCTTCAAAATGGAGGAACGCTGAATGTTCCTCTAATTATTAACTAGTAGAAGAAACAAGAGTTCTGGCCTGGTCTCTTGACTTTATCCAGGTGGAAACAGTTGCTTCAGAGAGCACAATATATACATGCATCACCACACATAAATATTTATGACTATACAAGGGTGTGTGTGTATGTGTGTACGTCTAATAAAAAAACTGAAAATATGCTCACCCTAACTAGTAATTGAGGGAATAAATAAAAATGAGATGTCTGGCCGGGCGCGGTGGCTCAAGCCTGTAATCCCAGCACTTTGGGAGGCCGAGACGGGCGGATCACGAGGTCAGGAGATCGAGACCATCCTGGCTAACACGGTGAAACCCCGTCTCTACTCAAAAACACAAAAAACTAGCCAGGAGAGGTGGCGGGCCCCTGTAGTCCCAGCTACTCCGGAGGCTGAGGCAGGAGAATGGCGTAAACCCGGGAGGCGGAGCTTGCAGTGAGCTGAGATCCAGCCACTGCACTCCAGCCCAGGAGACAGAGCAAGACTCCGTCTCAAAAAAAAAAAAAAAATGAGATGTCATTTTTCTACTTACAGATTGACACTTGTTAAAAAGTTTTTCTTACAGTGTTGGCAAAAAAAAAAAACTGGGGGAAAGGACTCTCTCTTCTTGTGTACTGTTAGTGGAAGAATATATTAGCTAGATGCATGCTGGAGCAGGGTTTCTCAGCCTTGGCAATACTGACCTTTTGGCCTGTTTAATTCTTTGTTGTGGGAGACTGTCCTGGGCATTGTGGGATGTTTAACAGCATTTGGGGTCACACCCACTGGATGCCAGTAGCAACCTTCCCTCCAAGTGTGACAACCAAAGATGTCTCCAGACTTTGTGAATGATCTCTAGGGTACAAAGTCATCCCTGGTTCAGAATCACTGTCTAGAGGAAACAGCTCATTTTTGTAATTTTCATGAAGATGTAGCAGTGTCTATGTGGTAACAATGGTCCAACAAATCAAACTGTAAATAGAGGTAAACTCTAGGGAAAGGGAGTGAGAAGATGGAGGATAGGAATTTTATATTATATTTTTATACATTTCTATATTGTTCACAATTTCTTCCATTGAAAATTACTTGTAAAACTTTATAAGATCAATAAATACAATTTTTAAAACCAAAATCTTCATTAGGAGTTTGCAAGAAGTTCTAAATGATGATGCTGATGACATTGGAGATGCGTTCTACATACCCTTTTCTGTGAGTACTAATGAAAGTCAGATTATAGTTTAGCTTTAATCTGTTTCTAAAAAATAATCTTTATTATAGTATCTTAAATTTGGGATTCCTTTTTCTTTATTGAGGCAGAGTCTCACTCTGTCACCCAGGCTTGAGTGCAATGGCATGATCTCGGCTCACTGCAACCTCTGCCTCCTGGGTTCAAGTGATTCTCCTGCCTCAGCCTCCTAAGTAGCTGGGACTATGGGCATGCGACACCATGCCTGGCTAATTTTTGCATTCTTTGTAGAGACAGGTTTTTGCTATGTTGGCCAGGCTGGTCTCTAACTCCTGGCCTCAAGTGATCCACCTGTCTCAGCCTCCCAAAGTGCTAGGATTACAGGGATGAGCCATTGTGCCTGGCCCGTGGGATCCCTTTTTTAAAAGAGATTTTATTTCTGTACTGCAAGACTTTCCCCTTATCTTCTTCTCATGTCTATATACTCTCAAAGTGAAGCTATGGTGATTATTCAACTAGTGTAAATAATGTAACAACTAAACGATAATTTAGGCATGAAAGCAATGTATAACATGTACTAGGTAGGCTTTTTTTGCTTTCCAGGTATTTAAAAGGTTGAACTACATAAAAAATTATTTAGCTCCAAGTTATTTTCAATTATACAGGGGAAAATGTATTGGCAATAATGATATTATGGG
>NW_012112609.1:3489-3821 GCF_000951035.1 Colobus angolensis palliatus
TGTATTGGCAATAATGATATTATGGGTGGTTGATTATTCAGACTTACTTTGATATTTGGTACCTGAAAACATTTTGGTTACAGATACATTGGGACCAAAATGATGTTGACTTAATTCCAAATGGGATTTCTATACCTGTGGACCAAACCAACAAGTAAGTTTTGACAGCCAGAATATCTGTTTTGAATATGCTGTACATAAAATGTTGTGTCACTATTCTTTAAAAATGTATTTTTAAATATGGTTCAGGCCTGTAATACCAGCAATTTGGGAGGCTGAGGCAGGTGGATCACTTGAGGCCAGGAGTTCAAGACCAGCCTGGCCAACATGGT
>NW_012112609.1:5579-5974 GCF_000951035.1 Colobus angolensis palliatus
GTGGGGCCGTTTGGGAGCCCTTCTTCGTGGGGTGGGCACTGAAGGAACCGGAGCCCCATAAGCCCGTGCTTTTGTGGGGGCTGCCCCCTCTCCCATGGCAGGGTAACAGGCACCAGGCTGTTAAGCCGTGGATGAACAACCGCACATCGCATTGGATGTGCGTATTTCAGCACATGGAGTTGGCCAGTGAAGCCAGCGAGGTGCACACAGCCTACAGCAGTGCGCGTGTCCGTGGGGAGGAAGGGTCGTCCCGCCTCCCCGCTAGGCCAGTCCTGTTGCGCCTCCTCTCGCCCCACTCTGACTTTCGCGCGCCCAGGTGTCTCTGAGGGTCGCGCCCCCATACCCTCCTCCACCCCAAGGCTTCTTCTCCCCAAGGGCGGGGCTGGGGGCCCAGG
>NW_012112610.1:0-1464 GCF_000951035.1 Colobus angolensis palliatus
AAACTCCTAGGCTCAAGTGATCCTCCCACCTCAGCCTCCTCCAGTAGCTGGGACTACAGGTGCATGCTACCATGCTCTGCTAATTTTTGTATTTTCAGTAGAGACAGGGTTTCACCATGTTGGCCAGGCTGGTCTCAAACTCCTGCCCTCAGGTGATCTGCCTGCCTCAGCCTCCCAAAGTGCTGGGATTACAGGCATGAGGCACCGTGCCCAGCCTTAAAAGAGTTTTTACCATTTTGTCTGTAAATACAGTGAGAAGTAAGGGCTATTCAAACCTATCTCCTTCTTTGACCTCAAGGCTGAGAAAACCTTTCCCTTCACATTGACTACGGGGAAAATCCTTACACAGAAATAGTGCTCTCAGGTTATGTTGTAGAATTTGACAAAAGGGGGAAAAGCCCAAATTGGTTTTTGAAAATTAAAACCTTTCCTCTCCCTTTATTCTTTAAAAACCAAGAGTGAATCCCCTAAAACCACCTTTTAACTTTATATCATCAAATCTAGCTTGAATTCCTCTGCCCTTCACTTAGTGGTGTGCTGGTAAATGCTTAACAACTGGTTTTATGACAGCATGGGGAGCCCTGATTTATAGCATTTGCCTATTTCTGTGATGTAAATACTCCTACTATGGTCAATTTCAAGTTATTAACATCATGTCACTCAATGAAGAGTTCAGAAAACATGCACCATTATATATATTCTCACCATAAAGATACAATAGGCTTAATATATATAATTTCAAAAGCATGGATAGCAGTATGAGAATTAGGATATGATGAGTTTTGAATATTTTTTCCTTTTAAAAAATATAAATTGTTTAATTGGAAGTTCATGTAATTTAATTGTTTAGAATGGCTGTGTTTAATAACTGGCTTGCAAGATTCCTAAAATTTTAACAGCCAGCTCTCACAAGCTAGTACAAATAAGCTCCCACATACCACTGTCTGTATTTGAATCCCAGGCAGATAAATTGATTAGACATCCTAGTTATGCAGGACTTTGGTGATTTCTCATCCCCACCCCACCTCATTGTTTTGCTCAGTATTTTCCATGAGTAATGTATGTCCCCTCTGTCCATTGTATAATATAATCATTTAATGTGATTTCTGATAGGAGCACTTCCAATCACAGACATAGAAGAATGGTAAAAATGGTGGAGGAAGAAGTAGAGATTAGAGATATTCTGCTATATTTTATAATTATAAAATGCTTTTGGATTTTGTATCTCATTTGCTTTTCACCACTTCCTTTAAGCACCAAAGGTAAACTAAGACTAGTCCAAGATCCCACAGCCAATGGAGATGGGATTTCTTTTTTGTTGTTTTTGTTTTTTTTGTTTTGAGATGGAGTCTCGCTCTGTCGCCCAGGCTGGAGTGCAGTGGTGTGATCTCAGCTCACTGCAAGCTCTGCCTCCTGGGTTCATGCCATACTCCTGCCTCAGCCTCCCGAGTAGCTGGGACTACA
>NW_012112611.1:0-1108 GCF_000951035.1 Colobus angolensis palliatus
TCCACCTCCTGGGTTTACGCCATTCTCCTGCCTCAGCCTCCCGAGTAGCTGGGACTATAGGCACCCGCCACCTCGCCCGGTTTTTTTTTTTTTTTTGTATTTTTTAGAAGAGACGGGGTTTCACCGTGTTATCCAGGATGGTCTCGATCTCCTGACCTCGTGATCCACCCGTCTCGGCCTCCCAAAGTGTTGGGATTACAGGCTTGAGTAATTCCAAGCCTGTAAACCGCGCCCTGCCTGTAAGTTAAATCTTAAAAGCTGACAGAGCCAGAGCCCTCACAGGAAGGCTGAAGTGTAAGAAAAGCCCACGAAGAGTTTTGCCCAGGCTTTTCCTGGGCCTTGAGGTATGACAAGATAATGAAAAAATTCTCAACGGGACCCATTCAGGATTAAACAAGTTTTTGTTGGGGGTCTGAAGAAACGTCCCAGACCTTCACAAACAAATTTTATTGGGGTCTGAAGGAACTCCCCAAGCCTCCATGATTTAGTGGGAGACAAGATAAGCGTAATCACCCCAGCACTTGGACCCACCTAGTTTAAGTAAATTTACTGAGGTTCCAGAGGGAGGTCTTCAGGACTAAGACCTTAGTTATAGATTAAAAGAAGTTAATCACTTATGTCTTTAGAGGAATGCACACTTACATGTAGACATAGAGCTTAGAAGGCATATAAGCTCTGGAAAACTTGATAATTTTTAGTTGGTCTGGTGATATTTCTTGGCCTTCTCCCTGTAACCAGTTACAGAAATAAACTCTCTTCTTTCGCAGTTCATCCGTGTCTCATTATTGGGCTGTGAGAATAAGCAGCCCCGACCCCCAGTTTGGTTCAGACACATACCTAAGAAATACGAAGTTTCCCTGGAAAGTAGCTTAGTGATACCCATGCTGATAAACTTATAGATGTGATGTGTATGTATCTTGTGATGCAGCAATTCTTTTAAAAAAATATATACCCTAGTGGCTGGGTGCGGTGGTTCCCGCCTGTAATCCCAGCACTTTAGGAGGCCAAGGCAGGCAGATTAGGAGATCAGGAGATCGAGACCATCCTGGCTAACATGGTGAAACCCCGTCTCTACTAAAAATACAAAAAATTAGCCGGGCGTGGTGGC
>NW_012112612.1:0-1316 GCF_000951035.1 Colobus angolensis palliatus
TGTTGGCCAGGCTGGTCTCAAACTCCTGACCTCAGGTAATCTGCCCACCTTGGCCTCCCAAAGTGCTAGGATTACAGGCGTGAGCCACTGTGCCCAGTCAGTTTTTATCATATACTTAAGGGACCCAACATCCTTTAAAATGTCACCTTTGAATTTATAAATCTCCAGATTTGTAAAGCAAATTCTTAGAGACCTTCAAAGAGATGTAAACTCACACAGAATAATAGTGGGAGCCTTTAACACCCAACTGACAGTATTAGATCAGAGAGGCAGAAAATTAACAAAGATATTCAGGACCTGAAATCAACACTGTACCAAAGGAATCTAATAAATATCTACATAACTCTCTACCTGAAAACAACAGAGTGTTCATTCTTCTCATCTGTACGTGGCACATACACTAAGATCAACCACACAATCAGATATTAAGAAATTCTCAGTAAATGGAAAATAACTAAAATCATACCAACCACTCTCTTGGACCACAGCACAATAAAAATAGAACTCAAGACTAAGAAAATCACTCAAAACCATAGAATTAAATAGAAATTAGAGAGCCTGCTCCTGAATGACTTTTGGTAAATAATGAAATTAAGGCAGAAATCAAGAAATTCTTTGAAACGAATGAGAACAAAGATGCAACACAACAAAATCCCTACACAGCTAAGGTAGTGTTAAGAGGAAAATTTATAGCAGTAAATACCCATATTAAAAAGTTAGAAAGATCTCAAATTAACAACCTAAGATCACAAATAAAGAACTAGAGAAGCAAGGGCAAACCAGCCCCAAACCATTCATTTGAGGGCAGGTACAAATAGAGACCTCTAATTCCACTGACATTCAAAAGACCCCAGTCAATGATAGTCTAGTTCAACCGCTCAGATTTAAATTTCAAGTCCGGGAGGCTACTGAATTATTCTGTCAACTTATGTATTTTTGAAATATGGATCTTAGCTAATTGTTAAATCACAGATTGTATTGAGAGGGTTTGTTATGAATTAGATGTAATATGGGGTGGAGTTTCAACTAAAGTCTCTAGGGAAAAGAAACTAAATTTTGATGAAAAGGAAATGCTGAAACTAGAACAAACCAAATGTGTCTTATGGATTGATGAGACAAAGAACCAGTATTAATTTAAGAAGGACATTTGTGGGTCAGTGGCTCTGTGCAGTCTCTTCTGGAGACACAGACAAGAACTCTTCCTTTAAAAATGTAATACACGGCCAGGCACGGTGGCTCAAGCCTGTAATCCCAGCACTTTGGGAGGCCGAGACGGGCGGATCACGAGGTCAGGAGATCGAGACCATCCTGGCTAA
>NW_012112613.1:0-3233 GCF_000951035.1 Colobus angolensis palliatus
TGGAGCAGTCGGAACACACACATTTATTAAGTTTGCCATCTTGAATGGGTGCAGTTGGTGCCCAAGACAATTACAACAGGAACATCAAAGATCACACACGTGATCTGTGGATCACCTTAACAGATATAATAATAAGGAAAAACTTCAAAATATTGTGAGAATTACCAAAGTGTGATTCAGAGACACAAAGGGAACAAATGCTGCTGGAAAAATGATGCCAACAGCCTTGTGCGAAGCAGGGTTGTCACAAAACTTCAATTTGTAAAAAAGGCCTTATCTACAAAGCGCAAGCAAATGAAGTACACTAAAACAAGGAATGCCTATATATTAGGATTATAACAAACAAGAAGGCACTTTGGTAGGGAAAAGTTTCTTCTTCCAGAGTAGTCAGAATGAGTCCACCCTGGACCTACTAACTATCCATCATCCTCTGTAACTGGCTTCTTACGATCACTGGCTTCTTACGACCAAGTTTTAGGGTTATACTGGTTAACAGCAGAAAAGTTCCTCATCTTCACTTAGACCGACAGTATGAAACATTCAAATGAACTTTGATAATACTCTTTTTCTTCTGAACCAAAAGTGTATTCTGTGTATTTCAAGGCATTAGATCTAAACCAAGTTGCATTATTTTCATTGAAATGATATTTATTGAAAGGCTCAACTGAAAAAAGTTAAGATTTTTGATATGAAAGGGTAAGTAAAACAAAGTCAACTCTTAACAGCTTTGCAGACAGCTATCTTTGATGTCAGTATACTTAAAAACATAAGGAAGATTTCTCCCTACCTCAGGGGCACATGATTAAATTAGCAGTTTTCTATTTACTCAGCTACATATGGAATCTATCTTTACATAGTAGAAGACTGTACTAGAATTGTTCAGAAAATGTTTAAGAAAAAAGAAACCCTCTATTAATATTCTCCAAGTAAAAAGTAATTTTGGAGGTAAGTTATTAAAGAACGGTAGAGGGCACCTAGGTAGGAATAGCAAAGAAGTGAAAAAAGTTGATAGGGAGGAATCGTTCCCATACACTGTAACAAACGAGGCAAAAAAGTTACAATCCAGGAGAGTGCGTTTCAAACGCAATCAAGAACAGCCTCTAGTTCTCATTTCCGCAGGAGAAATATTCAGTAATCTCTGCATCTTTCTAAATCTCTGGGTGAATTCCTGGAGACACAGCTATTGCTGATAATCTGCAGACAGAATCTGATTCATTCCCCCCTGCTCATCTGCATACTCCAAGTTGCAGAGAAAGCTTGCGAGGATGGTGCACAGGGAAGCAGAACAGTCTGACAGCTGTCCACAGGAGGCTACGTGGAAGTAGTGAAATCTTTCATTAAGCAAGTGTGGAATGGATCTATCTACTGGGCTGGCTTCTCCAGAATATACCTCATGGAGCAAACAGAACACAGAGCAGTGCATGCTGAACAGCTACACCAACTCTTCCATAACCAGAGGATTAGGCTTGATGAGTCAGTGAGAAAACTGGAAACAAGGAGGAGATCTTCAAAGCCACTGGAAGGTTCTGATGGCTCTGACCCACTGAGAAGCTAGAGTGGAAGGCTTAATTAAAAGTTCTGATTCTAAGGTCAAAAAGGATCTGCCCATCCCAGGACAGCTCTTTGTACACCTTGTTTCTGAGCTTCACAAGACACTCTAAGGTCATCACACATGGGCACACCGTGTGGCCACAAGCCCTCATATCCACCTGATCATGCCAACTCTGCCACAAAGCAGACAAAACAATAAAAAATTTCAGGATTTTTGCTTAAGTATGAAAATCCTCAAAATCACTCAAGGTTTGTGCCTGGAGATAGAAAACATTACTGTAAACGCAGTTTTCCAATACTCAAAAAGAACCTAAGGCAACTATGAGCTATCCCTGAATGGTCTTAATCATCTGCAGAAAAGCCAGTTGGTCAGAGGACCCACCACAAATGGAAGAGTCAAATTTTCTGCCTATGTTTAAAAATGATGTTCAAATCTCAAAAAAACAACAGCATTTGGATTCAAATCCAAAACCTTTTCTGGGGAGAGAGGGAGATGAAAGTTTTTAGCCATGGGTCTGCTCTCTTCCTGGAAGGAGTAATACTTATTATATAATCCAGCTAAACTCTTTTTCCATAGTGCTTTGCTTTCTGAGTGAGCCACACAAGGACAACTTTATACTGGCTGTCCTGAGCCGTTATTTTTATTTTTAATTTTTTTTTAAAAGAATAATGGAAGTATCTCTTCAAATAAACACTTATCAAATTAAATCTGACAGAAGCTGCTTGTGGAAATTCTGCATCACTTACAGGAGGGACTCCCTGTCCAGGAAACCCATCTATCTAAAGTGATGCGAAGTGGCAGCACTGGGGGGAGCAGGTGAATGCCATGTGCTACCGACAGAAACACAGGAACTCCGTCTCCCTGGGGGCTGCTGATCTGATGGCTCTGTGGGACAGGGCCAAGCGAGACCATAGCAATTACCTTCACCAAAGCTTGCAGATGTGCAGTGGAAAATTTCGCTAATACCCTCAGTCCTCCATGGGAGTGCAGCCCAGGAGTAAATTCCCATTAATTCCTCCCACAGGCAAAGGCTAGAGAGGGATCAAAGCCTTTCCAGATAGCCGTCTGAGCACTGGACTCAGCACCATGGCCCTGGCATCCAGGCCCTACTTTGCCACTTACTCTTTCCATTTGGGGAGATTCTGTACCTTTCTGAGGATCATCTTGGGGATAATGAAGGATTTGGAGAATGGGATCTAGGAGATGGGAGATTTGGATCTGGGACTCCTACCAGTCTCTTTTGTATTTAAAATTCACAATTCTACTAGTCTTTGTAGGATCTCCACTAAGTACTAATGGATAGGTCCATCACATCTTGTGGCCTTGACCTCAATTTCAAATCTCTCTATGTACTAAGTTTTATTTGTATTACCATATTTTCTGTAAAGACTACGTGAAGACCTCATATGAAATAATACTTGTTATATGTGACCTTATATGAAACAATACCTGTTATATTTCGTATCGCTGGCAACAAAGATCACAGAAGACTGGTGCTGGTGAAAAAAAGTTAACCAGAGAAAGCCCTTCTTGGCAGGTGCTCACTGCTGCCTGTGTTTTCCAGTGGCTAGCTGAGGCTCCTCACATCCCTCCGCCCTGGCCTCTAGCTGAGGCTCCTCACGTCCCTCCGCCCTGGCCTCTAGCTGAGGCTCCTCACGTCCCTCCGCCCTGGCCTCTAGCT
>NW_012112614.1:0-1333 GCF_000951035.1 Colobus angolensis palliatus
AGAGCGAGACTCCATCTCAAAAAAAAAAAAAAAAAATGCATCCTGAACTTATCATAGGCTACCCTAAACATTATACCTCTTCATGTATTATATAAGAAATTCACAACAGCATGGTATCATTCACTCTACTCCCATCTTTTGTGTAATTATTGTCATATATTGCCTTCCAAAATATATTATAAAACCCACATATACCATGATTGTTTTAGACTTAGACAGAAATTTTAAAAATTCTTTAAATAAAAATAAATCAAGAAATGTGGAGGGGGAAAGCATTTTATTTTTTTGTCCACATATTCACCATTTCTGGCCCTATTTACTTTTTTCTGTAGATCTAAGTTACCATCTGGTATTATTTTCCTTCAGCTTGAAAAACCTTTTTTTTTTTTGAGATGGAGTCTCGCCCCGCCGCCCAGGCTGGAGTGCAGCGGCACGATCGTGGCTCACTGCAACGTCTGCCTCCCGGGTTCACGCAATTCTCTGGCTCAGCTTCCGGAGTAGCTGGGATTACAGGTGCCAGCCACCACACTCAGCTAATTTTTTTGTATTTTTAGTAGAGACAGGGTTTCACTATCTTGACCAGGCTGGTCTTGGACTCCTGACCTCGTGATCCACCTGCCTCGGCCTTGCAAAGTGCTGAGATGACAGGCGTGAGCCACCGCGCCTGGCCGAAAAACTTTCTATAACGTTTAAGTGTAAGTCTAGTGGTGACAAATTCTTTAAGTTTTAGTTCATCTGAAAATGTCTCTATTTCAGCTTCATTTTAAAGAATTTTTTTGGTAATACAAAATCCTAGATTGACAATTTTTGTTTCTTTTCAACACTTTAGGAATGATATACATTGACTTCTGGCTTGCATTGTTTCTGATGAGATGTCACTGATAATTTTTATCACTGTTTGCTGGTAGGCAATGTGTTTTTCTTCCTCTGGCTATTTTTAAGATTTTTTTCTTTGGTTTTCATAATGTGCATATGTGTGCTGATTTTCTTTGTGTTTATCTTGCTTGGGATTTGTTATGTTTCTTGCATCTGTGCATTTATGTTTCTCAACAAATTTCAAAACTTTTCAGTCATTATTTCCCCTGATATTTTTCTACCCCAATCTCTCTGTCCTCTCTCCTTCTGTACCTGTAAACCACATAATTGTTAAGCTGCATAATATCCTTGAAGATATTATAGCTTTGTTCATTTTCCTTTTGTCTATTTTTTTCTCTGTGCTTTGATTTGGATGCTTTACATTGATCTATCTTCAAATTCACTGATCCTTTCTTCTACAGTATGTTATCTGCAGCTAAATCATCTGGTGCATTTTTCATTTTTTTATGTATGTATA
>NW_012112615.1:0-1290 GCF_000951035.1 Colobus angolensis palliatus
GCTCTGTCGCCCAGGCTGGAGTGCAGCGGTGCGATCTCTGCTCACTGCAAGCTCCGCCTCCTGGGTTCCCACCATTCTCCTGCATCAGCCTCCCGAGTAGCTGGGACTACAGGCGCTGCCACCTCGCCCGGGTAATGTTTTTTTGTAATTTTAGTAGAGACGGGGTTTCACCGTGTTAGCCAGGATGGTCTCGATCTCTTGACCTTGTGATCCACCTGCCTCGGCCTCCCAAAGTGCTGGGATTACAGGCATGAGCCACCGCGCCTGGCCTCAACCAGTTATTTTCATATTTTTTTCTTAATTATGTTGCTTTCCCCATTCTTACATCATCCCTTTTAAAAAAATATATTCCAGAGATAAGGGAATACATTGGAAAGTATTTGGAACGTAATAAGTACCCACTTTTGTCCACCTCTCATTGCTTTAAATTTTAATTTTATTACTAGATTCAGGCAGACACTGATGCCCATATCTTTGAATGTGGAGCAATTCAGCAAAGACGTAGGGTTAGAGGAGAATTGCATTCTAGACGCAGTGAGGATGCTTTCTCGTTCCAGGGCAGTAGACCAGAGGTGCTGACTGGGTCCATGGTGGCTGCATTCTTCAGGACCCGCACTGGCAGTCATCATTCCAGGACATAAGAAAGACCCCTGACAGACTGTCTCCGATGGAAGTTTGGCTGTGGTCACCAGCTTCGCCTCCTATGGTGCCTGCCTATTTCCCCTGTCTGATTCTTCCGCTCTTCTGGGAATTCTCTAAATTACCCAAAATCCTTTCAATAAAATCTCTTTATGATTAAAGCAGCCAAAGTTGGTTTCTATTGCCAGCTACCGAGTCCCCTGAGTAAAAGAGGAAGATTTAGTAAACTCTCACACCATTAGTGTAGTATTTCCCAGATGATGTTGCATGATGCCCTAAATTTAAAATACTTCTATTTCTTAGAAACCAAGAGTAAGAAGTAAAATACAGCTGGACTCACTGTACTGCACAGATCAGTCCCATTCTAATACCAGATTTCAAGTTGCTACAGAAATTCCACTTAATAACCCTGGAAAAATCCTTGACCTTAAACACTAACAAAAGAGGGCCCTTTTGAGCTATTACATGCCTGTTGAGCTGGGTTGAGTCTGAAACTTACTGGAATCAGGTATAATTCATTACAGATTCATGAGGTCTTCCCCAGGTAAACCAACACCAAAGGAAAACTTAGGTCTTGAATACTCTTGATTAATTTCTCATCCTTTTTTTCATTATATTTCTGCTAAAGCAAAAATAGTGCCTGAAATGGAC
>NW_012112616.1:0-1159 GCF_000951035.1 Colobus angolensis palliatus
GCAGATCACGAGGTCAGGAGATGGAGACTATCCTGGCCAACATGGTGAAACCCTGTCTCTACTAAAAATACAATAACTAGCTGGGTGTGGTGGTGCATGCCTGTAATCCCAGCTACTCAGGAGGTTAAGGCAGGAGAATGGCGTAAACCCGGGAGGCGGAGCTTGCAGTGAGCTGAGATCCGGCCACTGCACTCCAGTCCGGGCGACAGAGCGAGACTCCGCAAAAAAAAAAAAGAAAGAAATTTGTAAATGCACTAAAAAGCTTGCAATGTAGTTACGCAATATTAATCTCATAATTCCAGAATATATTTTACATTCCTAAAACTGAAGTTTTTCCTATAGAAATAATGTAGTTGGTTTTCTCTTGGACTCAACCTTACACAACAATAAAGGATTTAACTTTTTCTTTTAGCACTAGAATTGCTATACACCTCACAAAAATTGTTCTCATTCAACTACTGAAATACATTCAAATACAAAATACATAGACTTCCAAAACTTTATACTTAACTGAAGATAGGAAGGAACCTACTTTCTATTAGATGTTCACACTCTTTCAGTATTCCTTAAGAACACAGAAGAAAAAAATAAAAATCTGTACAGTTTTACTCTTTCCTAAAGTACAATACGTATCGACAAGGAAAGGGACCAAACAGCCCCTGGGATTCTTCCAGGATCACCAAGTCAGACTAAACACTTACCACAGGCAGTGCTACAAAATAAAAACCTACAAAGTTCCAGAGCTGGGTCCCACCTTACCAGCCTTCTCAGGTCTGTCGGAAACGGCAAACGTAAAAGCAAGAAAGTCACAGGCACCGAAGCACTGAAGGTTTCTCAGCGGAGGAGCGCAACTGCAGGGCTAAATAAAAGCACGCGGGTGGCACACCGAAATGTCGTAGAAGGCAGGAGCCCCGCTTACTATGAACCTACAACTCTCCGTTCGCAGCTGACGCACCGCTCCTGCCCGCACGCGCCTGGGTCCGTGCCAACAGCACCGGGCAGCCCTCGCCAGGGCACCTCCAGGGCTTCTCCGCCTCCCCGGCGCGCCCCACACCTGACGGCCGAGTTCTAAACCGGGCGGAAAGGCGAGAAACGACGCCCTCCGCGGAGCCCGAGGGCCGGCTGCTCCCAGCTCTCCCCGGGCCGGGGCAGGGGCCGA
>NW_012112617.1:0-1271 GCF_000951035.1 Colobus angolensis palliatus
GCCTGTAATCCCAGCTACTTGGGAGGCTGAGGCAGGAGAATCGTTTGAACCCAGGAGGCGGAGGTTGCAGTGAGCTGAGATTGCGCCATTGTACTCCAGCCTGGGCAACAAGAGCAAAACTTCACCTCAAAACAAACAAACGAAAAAAATTCTGGTTGGTTTGGTAACAAAAGCAACATACAATCATCCCCGGGTATCCATGAGGAATTGGTTCCAGAACTTCCTTTGGAAACCAAAAAATTAGCAGATGCTCAAGTCCCTTATCTAAGACGGTATAGTATTTGCATATCACCTATGTACATCCTCCTGTATACTTTAAATCATCTCTTGGCAACTTAAAATACCTAATAAAATGTTAATGCTATGTAAAAGTTGTTATACTGTATTGTTTAGGGGACATGGAAAAAGTCCGTGCATGTTTAGCACACATGCAATTTTTAAAAATATTTTCGGTATGCCTTTCATTGAATCCATGAATGTAGAACCTATGGATATGAAAGGGCAATTGTATTCAGTAAAATATAGATAAACGCATAAATGTTTGTGTGTGTGTGTGTGTGTGTGTGTGTGTGTGTGAATTCTAAAGCAAGACAGGATAGTTCATTTTACAGATTAGGAAATGGAGGGCCTGAAGTTAGTGTAGTCCTAGTAAAGTCTCCGGTATATAGTGAAGTGCTTAAAAAATATTTATGTAGCCAATGTGATGATCTATGAAGAAATAAACACTATGCTTTAAAACTCTGTTAGAGTGCTAGGATTATAGGTGTAGCAAACATCTGTCTATTTGCCAGCCCTTCCCATACATTTCTCAGAGAATCTGCTCTTTCATCCAGTCCCTGGAAAAGGTGACAGTCCTATGTACCATGTGATCTTATCTCTGCTCTGGCTGATTGGCCACAGACTGAACACCTGAATTAAGGGAAACAAATTCACAGGCTAGCTGGGTCAGTCAGATTCTGTCACAAGAATCTGAACTTGGAGAGATCCATGTCACATAAAGATAGGCACTTGAAGTAAGCATCATACTGTATCATAGCTGTGGCAGTCATGTTCAAAGGAAACCAATGGCGTGACCTCGGCTCACTGCAAGCTCCACCTCCTGGGTTCACGCCATTCTCCTGCCTCAGCCTCCTGATTAGCTGGGACTACAGGTGTGTGCCACCACACCCGGCTGATTTTTTTTTTTTTTTTGTATTTTTAGTAGAGATGGGGTTTCACCATGTTATCCAGGATGGTCTCAATCTCCTGACCTTGTGATCTGCCCGCCTCAG
>NW_012112618.1:0-1244 GCF_000951035.1 Colobus angolensis palliatus
GTGTGTGTGTGTGTGTGTGTCAGCCAGCCCTGGCTCGCACAGGCAGAGCGGACCACCACCTCCACGGTGTGACCTGAGGAGCAGTGGCCCTCAAACACCTTTCCCACCATGTGTCACGACACTGCCAACTCCTCCATTAATTTCTCTGAATCAAGGCAGTGATTCCATTTCCTAGGAACTCTCTCAATTACATTTCAAATACCCCTGTATCCATTTGCTAGGGCTGCCATAACAAAATACCATGGACCAGGGGCTTAAACAACAGGCATTTATTGTCTTCCAGTTTTGGAGGCTGGAAGTCCAAGATCAAGGCGTAGGCAGGGTTGGCTTCCCTGGGGCCCCTCTCCCTGGCTTGCAGGTGGCCGCCTTGTCTCTGTGTCCTCACATGCCTTGTCTCTGCATGTGCATATCTCTGGTGTCTCTTCTTAAAAGGACACCACTTAGATTGGGTTAGGGCTCATCCACAGGACCCTATTTTAACTTAATCACTTATTCACAGGTCTTATCCAGAGTTGGATTCTGAGGTGCTGGGGGTTAGGGAAGCAGCATAGAAATTTTGGGGAAACACAATTCAGCCCATAGCAGCCCTGAGAGAGGTAACACACTAGACTGCTTCCAGGTCATGGGAGTGACATTTGCGGCGCCCTTGCTGCACATCTACTGCTTGAGGGAGGGTCTTTGGGGGATAGTGGGGCTTTTGATAGATGGCTGACCTGGGGCAGGGCAATTCCTGAGCAGAGGGCTCTGACTCCCTGTGAAGGAAGGACCCTGGCTGGAGGGTCCCCACCTATGCTCCAAGGAAAGGTGGTAGCCCTGGGCCTAAGAGGAGACCATCAGGAGGCAAGAATGGGATGCAGGGAGTGGAGCCGAAAGCCCACCAGAGACAAACCCGACTAACTACCCTTCAGTTTTGCCCAAGACCCTGTTCACTTCAACTCGCCCGTTCATGGAAGTAACTTTGCTGCCAAGCTCTCTTCCTCTGGTGATGGTGGAGATTTTGCATTCTTCATTGTCTTTTAGCCAGCGGCAGCTTGTGGGCCTTCCTTGCTTCACTCCCCATCCATACCCAGCAGAGG
The DNA here is from genome assembly GCF_000951035.1 of Colobus angolensis palliatus. Taxonomy (NCBI): domain Eukaryota; kingdom Metazoa; phylum Chordata; class Mammalia; order Primates; family Cercopithecidae; genus Colobus; species Colobus angolensis. The sequence continues at coordinate 1,077 of NW_012112618.1, forward strand.
CTTCCTAAGGAACTGTATTAGTCAGTTCTCACACTGCTATAAGGACATACCCAAGATTGGGTAATTAATAAGGAAAAGACTTAATTGACTCACAGTTCCGCAGGGCTGGGGTGGCCTCAGGAAACTTACAATCACGGTGGAAGGAGAAACAAACACATCCTTTGTCAT
>NW_012112619.1:0-3491 GCF_000951035.1 Colobus angolensis palliatus
AATTTTTTTGTATTTTTAGTAGTGACAGGGTTTCACCATGTTAGCCAGGATGGTCTTGATCTCCTGACCTTGTGATCCACCCGTTTCGGCCTCCCAAAGTGCTGAGATTACAGGTGTGAACCACCGCGCCCGGCCTTTTTTTTTTCCTTTTCTTTTTTGAGACAGAGTCTCACTCTGTCGCCCAGGCTAGAGTGCACTGGCACAATCTCGGCTCACTGCAGCCTCCACCTCCCCTGTTCGAGCGATTCTCCTGGCTCAGTCTCTTGAGTAGCTGGGATTACAGCCGTGCACCAACACACCCCACTAATTTTTCTTGTATTTTTGTAGAGACAGGGTTTCACCATGTTGGCTAGGCTGTTCTTGAACTCCTTACCTCAGGTGATCCGCCCAACTCGGCCTCCCAGAGTGCTGGGATTACAGGTGTGAGCCACCGCGCCCAGCCGCCCAGTGTATTTTCTAAAATCATCTCATGTATCACGAGGTGCCACCCTGGGTACCAGTCCCCAGATGTGGAAAGGACTGCCTTGGATGTGTGGGGACGCACGTGTTTCGACTGTTTGACCTCACACCTTCCTTGTGTTTGTTTAATTGGTTTTAATTATGTCTGTGTTAAGCAGATGATTGAAAAGAAAAGAAGATTATCATTTTAGAGCTCAAAATCGTACTGTATGCCGGGCGAGGTGGCTCATACCTGTAATCCCAGCACTTTGGGAAGCTGAAGTGAGCGGATCACCTGAGGTCAGGAGTTCAAGACCGGCCTGACCAGCATGGTGAAACCCCGTCTCTACTAAAAATTGCAAAATTAGCCGGGTATGGTGGCGCATGCCTGTAATCTCAGCTACTTGGGAGACTGAGGCAGGAGAATCACTTGAACCTGGGAGGCAAAGGTTGCAGTGAGCCGAGATTGAACCACTGCACTCCAGCCTTGGCAACAAGCACAAAACTCCATCTTAAAAAAACAAAACAAACAAACAAAAAGACCGTGCTGTAGTTCACAATGGAATATTATTCATCCATAAAAGGAATGAAGTACTGATACATGCTACAACACAGATGAACTTTGAAAACATTAGCTAAGTGCAAGAAGCCAGACACAAAAGAACAAATAGTGTATGTTTCCTTTTATATGAAACATCTAAAATAGGTAATTCCAAAGGGACAGAAAGCAAATCAGCAACTGTTAGGGACTGGGAGGAGCTGGGATGGGGACTATTTATTTATTTTTTATTTTATTTATTTATTTTTGAGACTCCCCCTGTTTTATTTTATTTATTTATTTTTGAGTCTCCCCCTGTTGCCCAGGATGGAGTACAGTGGTGCGATGTCAGCTCACTGCAGCCTCTGCCTCCCAAATTCAAGCGATCCTCCTGCCTCAGTCTCCTGAGTAGCTGGGACTACAGGTGTGACCGCTATGCCCAGCTAATTTTTTTTTTTTTTTTTTGTATTTTTTAGTAGAGACGGAGTTTTGCCATATTGGCCAGGCTGATCTCGAACTCCTGACCTCAAGTGATCTGCCTGCCTCGGCCTCCCAGAGTGCTGGGATTACAGGTGTGAGCCACCGCGCCCAGCCGCCCAGTGTATTTTCTAAAATCATCTCATGTATCACGAGGTGCCACCCTGGGTACCAGTCCCCAGATGTGGAAAGGACTGCCTTGGATGTGTGGGGACGCACGTGTTTCGACTGTTTGACCTCACACCTTCCTTGTGTTTGTTTAATTGGTTTTAATTATGTCTGTGTTAAGCAGATGATTGAAAAGAAAAGAAGATTATCATTTTAGAGCTCAAAATCGTACTGTATGCCGGGCGAGGTGGCTCATACCTGTAATCCCAGCACTTTGGGAAGCTGAAGTGAGCGGATCACCTGAGGTCAGGAGTTCAAGACCGGCCTGACCAGCATGGTGAAACCCCGTCTCTACTAAAAATTGCAAAATTAGCCGGGTATGGTGGCGCATGCCTGTAATCTCAGCTACTTGGGAGACTGAGGCAGGAGAATCACTTGAACCTGGGAGGCAAAGGTTGCAGTGAGCCGAGATTGAACCACTGCACTCCAGCCTTGGCAACAAGCACAAAACTCCATCTTAAAAAAACAAAACAAACAAACAAAAAGACCGTGCTGTAGTTCACAATGGAATATTATTCATCCATAAAAGGAATGAAGTACTGATACATGCTACAACACAGATGAACTTTGAAAACATTAGCTAAGTGCAAGAAGCCAGACACAAAAGAACAAATAGTGTATGTTTCCTTTTATATGAAACATCTAAAATAGGTAATTCCAAAGGGACAGAAAGCAAATCAGCAACTGTTAGGGACTGGGAGGAGCTGGGATGGGGACTATTTATTTATTTTTTATTTTATTTATTTATTTTTGAGACTCCCCCTGTTTTATTTTATTTATTTATTTTTGAGTCTCCCCCTGTTGCCCAGGATGGAGTACAGTGGTGCGATGTCAGCTCACTGCAGCCTCTGCCTCCCAAATTCAAGCGATCCTCCTGCCTCAGTCTCCTGAGTAGCTGGGACTACAGGTGTGACCGCTATGCCCAGCTAATTTTTTTTTTTTTTTTTTTTATATTTTTATAAGAGACGGGATTTTGCCATGTTGGCCAGGCTGGTCTTGAACTCCTGACCTCAAGTGATCCTCTCACCTCGGCCTCCCAAAGTGCTGGTATTAGAGGCATGAGCCACCACGCCCAGCCAACAATGTGATTTGAATCATTAATAAACATGTACTGGGGAGGATCTCTCAGACCCTACTGCCAAGGAACTGTGTGTGTATCCGAGGAATACTGATAAGATCATTTAAAAAACCTAGTCCAAGATCCAGCATTTTAAGAGACATGAAAGAGGCAGGATGGTTGAGTGTGGACAGCTGAAGTTCACACACCAGCTCTGCTAGCTGCAGGTACGTAGCCTTGGGCAAGTTACTCTGCACATTTTCTCATCTGTAAAATTGAAACGATATTAGTGCTTCCCCCAAGGACTTTTGTGAGGAATAAATGAGTTCATATTTTAAACGCATTAACACAGGCAGCAGGCATATAGTGTTTGTTATATTATATAAAAGAGAGGTGCAAGTGAAGCGCTATCGTAGTTTAGAGAAAGGGGCCAAGAAGGGCTGTTCATAGAAAAATCATCTGTCCTGCTGCTTGGGGAAGGTGAAGGGGAAGATGGCAGGTGGAAGTGATGAGTGACCTTTGTCCCTTTGGTTTAGTATTATCTTCAGTGACCACACTATGGGGCCACGCTCTGGGTTGAATGCAGTATCTCTCTATTCCATCTGCACAAACCCTGTGACACAGGTGCTTTTTTGGTTTGTTTTTGTTTTGTTTTGTTTTAGACAGAGTCTCACTCTGTCAACCAGGCTGAAGTGCAATGGCACGATCTCAGCTCACTGCAACCTCCGCCTCCCGGGTTCAAGTGATTCTCCTGCCTCAGCCTCCCAAGTAGCTGGGATTACAGGTGCGTGCCACCACACCCGGCTAATTTTT
>NW_012112620.1:0-2202 GCF_000951035.1 Colobus angolensis palliatus
AGTTCAAAACCAGTCTGGCCAATATGGTGACACCCCGTCTCTACTAAAAATACAAAAATTAGCTGGGTGTGGTGGCGCATGCCTGTAGTCCCAGCTACTCGAGAGGCTGAGGCAGAAGAATCGCTTGAACCTGGGAGGCAGAGGTTGCAGTGAGCGGAGATCATGCCACTGCACTCCAGCCTCAGTGACAGAGTGAGACTCCATCTAAAAAAAAAAAGAAAAATATGGTCAGGCACGGTGGCTCATGCCTGTAATCCCAGCACGTTGGGAGGCCAAGGTGGGTAGATTACTTGAGGTCAGGAGCTTGAGACCAGCCTGGCCAACATGGTAAAACCGTGTCTCTACAGAAATACAAAAAAATTAGCCAAGCGTGGTGATGCACACTTGTAATCCCAGCTACTTGGGAGGCTGAGGCAGGAGAATCACGTGAACCCGAGAGGCAGAGGTTACAGTGAGTCGAGATCTTGCCACTATAGCCTAGGCAACCAAGCAAGACTGTCTCAAAAAAAAAAAAAAAAAAAAAAAAAATTCTAGCTTAAAGAGAGCTAATTCAAGCTCAAAGTTTGAGGACGACTGTGTGGAAAACACAGATGCCAAAGAATAGAAGCCACTATAGCCTGGGCAACAGAGCAAGACTCTGTCTCAAAAAAAAAAAAAAATCTAGCTTAAAGAGAGCTAATTCAAGCTCAAAGTTTGAGGACGACTGTGCGGAAAACACAGATTCCAAAGGATAGAAGTCAGTGTTGTGAAGTGTAGAAGTTTGGGATCATTTGTATAGACAAAGTTTAGGAAAGCTTAACAGAATTTCAGCATCTTTCTAGGCAAGGCTTAATACGTGATGACCGCGATCCCATTAGTCAAGGTGGTCTTTGTCTTTTGAGAAGGTGTATTTAACATTTCACCCTGAAGATGTAGCAGTCACAGCATCTTTTGTGCCATCTGGTCTGAGTTAGTTACAGTTCATTACTGGAGGCAGTCAATCTGTAACCAAAGTCAGTGGTCACAAATGGAGGAGGCCTGGTCTCTGGTCTGTCCTCGTCATTTGCAGAACAAGAACAATGAGGAAGAAGGTTTATCTATGACTTCAGAAACAGAGGTTACACCTGCATGCAACATGACTCAGATGACACATATTGCTCAAGGCTTTTATTTATTTTATTTTATTTTTTTTTTTTTGAGAGGGAGTTTCACTTTTGTTGCCCAGGCTGGAGTGCAATGGCACGATCTTGGCTCACTGCAACTTCTGCTCCTGCATTCAAGCGATTCTCTTGCTTCAGGCTTCGAAGGAGCTGCGATTACAAGCGCGTGCCACTACGCCCTGCTAATTTTTTTAGAGACAGAGTTTCACCACGTTGCTCAGGCTGGTCTCAAACTCCTGGCCTCAAGTAATCCACCTGCCTCGGCCTCCTAAAGTGCTGGGATTATAGGCGTGAGCCACAGTGCTTGGCCTATTATTACTTTTATTGGTATTAGGTCCTCTGAAGTCCAAGGAGACGTATTCAGCTTATTTGGTATAACAAAATCATACCTGAAGCACTGTCAAATATGTAATGGTATTTAACCTTCTTTGGATTATATTTATATGAATGTGTTATTAGTAGGCATTACCAAAGTTGCCCCTCTTAATAAACACTAGTCAAGTGCATTTGAGGATCAAGGGCCATGCCCCTCAGAAGGAAAAGGTTAGTGGGTGCTTTTTCTCATTTTAATTTTCGCATTTAAAAAAATAGGCCGGGCGCGGTGGCTCACACCTGTAATCCCAGCACTTTGGGAGGCCTTAGGCGGGAGGATCATGAGGTCAGGAGTTCAAAACCAGTCTGGCCAATATGGTGACACCCCGTCTCTACTAAAAATACAAAAATTAGCTGGGTGTGGTGGCGCCTGCCTGTAATCCCAGCACTTTGGGAGGCCAAGGCGGGCAGATCACTTGAGGTCAGGAGTTCAAAACCAGTCTGGCCAATATGGTGAAACCCCGTCTCTACTAAAAATACAAAAAAATGGGTGGGGGGCGGGGGTGGTGCGCGCCTGTAGTCCCAGCTACTCGGGAGGCTGAGGCAGGAGAATCGCTTGAACCCGGGAGGCGGAGATTACAGTGAGCCGAGATCGTGCCACTGCACTCCAGCCTGGGTGATGGAGCGAGACTCTATCTCAAAAAAAAAAAAAAGACAGAAAATAGGCATACTAGCCCCTGGTCCAGACAGA
>NW_012112620.1:10092-11272 GCF_000951035.1 Colobus angolensis palliatus
CTGGGACTACAGGCGCCAGCCACCTCGCCCGGCTAGTTTTTTGTATTTTTTTAGTAGAGACGGGGTTTCACCGTGTTAGCCAGGATGGTCATGTGTATCTTATTATTGCTGTTAAAGGACAATGTTTGGATTTTCCACTTGCTTCTGAGTGTGTTCTGAAGCTTAATTAAATATTCAAAGTGGCCAGTGCAGTGGCTCATGCTGGGAGGCCGACGTCGGAGAACCACTGGAGGCCAGGAGTTCAAGACCAGCCTGGACAACACAGTGAAACCCTCATCTCTACTAAAAATACAAAAATTAGGCAGACGTGCTGGCAGCGCCTGTAATCCCAACTACTCAGGAGACTGAGACAGGAGAATCGCTTGAACCTGGGAGGCGGATGTTGTAGTAAGCCAAGATCATGCCACTGCACTCCAGCCTAGGTGACAGAGCGAGATTCCATCTCAAAAAGAAAAAAAGAAAGAAAAGAAAAGAAAAAGAAAAAGGCAATCTAGCCCCCAGGCAAGAAAGAAGTCTGCTTTGGGAAAGGACTGTTACCGTCTTTGTTTAAACTATAAACTAAGTTTCTCTCCGAGTTAGTTCAGCCTACGCCCAGGAATGAACAAGGACAGCCTGGAGGTTAGAAGGAAGATGGAGTCAGTTAAGTGAGATCTCTTTCACTGTCTCAGTCTTAATTTTGCAAAGGTGGTTTCAAGTATGGTGGCGCATACCTGTGATCCCAGCTACTTGGGAGGCTGAGGCGCAAGAATCACTTGAACCTGGGAGGTAGAGGTTGCAGTGAGCTGAGATTGCACCACTGCATTCTACCCTGGGTGACAGTGAGACTGTCTCAAAAAAAAAAAATTCAAAGTGCGTAGATACTTAGGAATCGAGATGAAAATTCTGACCAATGTTGAAAAAAAATAAATTGCGTGTCTCAATTTTGAACAAGTTGACTTTCATACAAATATTTCACATTCCATAGCATTTTATTTTTATTTTTTGAGATGGAGTCTCACTCTGTCACCCAGGCTGGAGTGCAGTGGTGTGATCTCGGCTCACTGCAACCTCCGTCTCCCAGGTTCAAGCCATTCTCTTGCCTCAGGCTCCTGAGTAGCTGAGATTACAGGCATGTGCCACCACACCTGGCTAATTTTTGTATTTTTAGTAGAGATGGGGTTTCACCATCTTAGTCAGGCGG
>NW_012112620.1:12927-14641 GCF_000951035.1 Colobus angolensis palliatus
AGGCGGAGCTTGCAGTGAGCTGAGATCCAGCCACTGCACTCCAGCCTGGGCGACAGAGCGAGACTCCGTCTCAAAAAAAAAAAAAAAAAAAGAAATTAGTTTTGATAGTAAAATACTTAACTGAGCCAGGGATGGGTCTTTGTAAACATACCTCCTGTTTCCGGTTTCCAGTGTAGGGGGCCCATCGGAGATACTTGTCTCCTTTAACTGGTTTCCTGAAGTTTTTACCCCATCAGAAGGGCACTCTCATTTTTTCTGTGAGCTATGACATGTCATCATTTGCCCTATGAGGGTTACAATAGTACAGTCACATTTCAGCCACATCCATCCTCATTAATGAATGAAATATTCAGGATGGAGAAAACATTCTGGAGAAATGGCTGGGTGCAGAGGCTCACGCCTGTAATCCCAGCACTTTGGGAGGCTGAGGCAAGAGGATTGCTTGAGCCAAGGAGTTCAAGACCAGCCTGGGCAACATGGCGAAACCCTGTCACTACAAAGAATACAAAAATTAGCCAGGTAAAGTGCCAGGAACCTATGGTCCCAGCTACTAGGGAGGCTGAGGTGAGAGGATCACTTGAGCCCAGGAGGTCAAGGCTGCAGTGAGCTATGATTGTACCACTGCACTCCAGCCTGGGTGACAGAGCAAGACCCTGTCTCAAAAAAATAAATAGGCTGGGTGCGGTGGCTCATACCTGTAATCCCAGCACTTTGGGAGGCCGAGGCGGGTGGATCACGAGGTCAGGAAATCGAGACCATCCTGGCTAACCCAGTGAAACCCCATCTCTACTAAAAATACAAAAGATTAGCCAGGCACAGTGGTGGGCACCTGTAGTTCCAGCTACTCGGGAGGCTGAGGCAGGAGAATGGCGTGAACCCGGGAGGCGGAGCTTGCAGTGAGCCGAGATCAAGCCACTGCACTCCAGCCTGGGCGACAGAGCGAGACTCTGTCTCAAAATAAATAAATAAACAAACAAACAAACAAATAAAAATAAACTGCATATTTAGACTTGCATTAAAACATGGAGGGTTGGTCGGGCGCGGTGGCTCACGCCTGTAATCCCAGCACTTTGGGAGGCCGAGGCGGGTGGATCACCTGAGGTCAGGAGTTTGAGACCAGCCTAGCTAACATGGTGACACCATCTCTACTAAAAATACAAAAATTAGTGGGGTATGGTGGCGGGTGCCTGTAATCCCAGCTTCTCAGGAGGCTGAGGTAGTTAGAATCGCTTGAACTCGGGAGGTGGAGGTTGTAATGAGCTGAGATTGCGCCACTGCGCTCCAACCTTGGCGACGGAGTGAAACTCCATCTCAAAAAAAAAAAAACTGAGGGTTTAATTCTTACGCTTTTCCCCCTAAAATGTGCAGGTTGATGGCTTCACACACCTCTACACTCTAATTTTAAGACCAGATCTTTCTTACGACGTGAAAATTGATGGTCAGTCAATTGAATCTGGCAGCATAGAGTACGACTGGAACTTAACATCACTGAAGAAGGAAACATCCCCGGCAGAATTGAAGGATTGGGAACAGACTAAAGACAGCAAAGCCCAGGTGTGAACTTTTCCTGACCAACTCGAGAAAGTGTACAAATATGGGCTGGGTGAGGTGGCTCAAGCCTGTAATCCCAGCACTTTGGGAGGCCGAGACAGGCAGATCACAAGGTCAGGAGATCGAGACCATCCTGGCTAACACGGTGAAACCCCGTCTCTAC
>NW_012112620.1:17416-18849 GCF_000951035.1 Colobus angolensis palliatus
CAGGATGGTCTCGATCTTCTGACCTCGTGATCTGCCTGCCTTGGCCTCCCAAAGTGCTGGGATTATAGGCATGAGCCACTGCAGCCAGCCATATTTTTTGTTTTTTAATTTAATTTTTATAGGAATAGGAGTCTCACATGTTACCCAGGCTGGTCCTGAACTCCTGTACTCAAGCCATCCTCCCACCTTGGCGTCTCAAAGCTCTGGGCTTACAGGTGTGAGCCACTGCTCCTGGCCCAGTCTTCTTCTGGAAGAGACCCAGAATCATACTGAAACTCGTGATGAAAGTAATCAAATTTATGACACCAGAAATTTGGAATCTAGTGATGTTATGAATAAGCCAGATAAATTGGAATTTATATGCAGAATATTGAGAGTTGACCAGTGTGGGCCGGGTGCAGTAGCTCACACCTGTAATCCCAACACTTTGGGAGACAGGTGTGTAAATTGCTTGAGTCCAGGAGTTCAAGACCAGCCTGGGCAATGTGGCAAAACTCTGGCTCTACAAAAAATATTAAAAATTAGCTGGGTTTGGTGGTGCACACCTGTGGTCCCAGCTATTCAGGAGGCCGAGATGGGAGGATCACCTGAGCTTGGGAGGTGGAGATTGCAGTGAGCTGAGATTGTGCCACTGCACTCCAGCCTGGGTGACAGAATGAGACCCTACCTCAGGAAAAAAAAAAAAAAAAAGAAAGAAAGAAAGAAAAAAAAAAAAGAAAGTTGATCAGTTTCAAAAGCCTGCCTAAGAAGTGAAGTTCTTGCAGTTTTGCTCTCTCTGTGGTCAATGTTGGCAGACCTTTGCACCTAGATTTTTTCTGATGATGGCTACATCAACCTTCACCAATTATTAGGGATGGAGTATTACTCTAAGAAACTAAAGACTCCCTCCTAATGCAAGGGTGGCAAACACTGCCTACCTCTTTCATCTCTGAACAGGGTGAGAAGTTAGTGTGAAAAGAATCAGAAGCAGGCCTAGAGAGAAAGTGCTGGTACCAATCACTGTACAAAGATGAGTCAGGTCAGGTGTGGTGGCTTGTGCCTGTAATCCCAGCTATTTGGGAGGCCAAGGAGGGTGGATCACTTAAGAAGAGGAGTTTAAGACCAGCCTGGGCAACATAGAGACCTCATCTCTAAAAAAAAAAATTTGTAATTAGCTGGGCATGGAGGCACATGACTGTGGTCCCAGCTACTTGGGAGGCTGAGATGGGAGTCCAGGAGGTCAAGGCTGCAGTGGGCTATGATTGTGCCACTGCACTCCAGGCTGAGTGACAGAGTGAGACCCTGTCTCTAAAAATAAAATCAAATGGAGCTAAAAAGACAAAAAATTATGAGTGAGACTGGCTCAGGCTCTGAAGATTCATTGGGAGCAGAGTTGTCTGAGTGTCCAAGAGAATTTCTCACTTGTTGCTTTTTTTTTTTTTTTTGGAGACAGA
>NW_012112620.1:20775-22249 GCF_000951035.1 Colobus angolensis palliatus
TGGTGGTACATGCCTGTAATCCCAGCTATTCAGGAGGCTGAGGAAGGAGAATCGCTTGAACCCAGGAGGCAGAGGTTGTGGTGAGCTGGGATCCCACCATTGTACTCCAGCCTGGGCAACAAGAGTGAAAGTCCATCTCAAAAACAACAACGACGACAACAACAAAACCCAGCAACCCTTGGGGCTGCTCCATGAAGTAGCCATTCCATTATTCCTTTACTTTCCTAATAAACTGGCTTTCACTTTACTGTATGGACTGGTCTGCTTTAATTCTTTCTTGGGTGAGATCCAAGAATCCTCTCAGGGTCTGGATCAAGACCCCTTTGCGGTAACAGTACAGGCTCTGATTGTCAAAAGTGGCAGGGTCACTGGAACTCCATTTCAGATCCCATCTGGATCATCAAAACGTCAACCCTAAATAAATACATTCAGGAAATATGGTTAAATGTAGAGTTTAGTTTAGCCCAAAGTTTGAGGACGGCCACCCTGAAACACAGATTCCAAAGAATGGAAATCAGCACTCCAAAGTGAGGAAGTTTGGGGGTCATTTATACAGGTAAGTTTTGGGAAGTTTGACAGAGTTTCCACATATTTCACACAACGCGAGTACATAGTTAACAGTAATCTGATTAGTCAAGGCAGTAGTGTTTTTTTTTTTTGAGACAGAGTCTCACTCTGTCGCCCGGGCTGGAGTGCAGTGGCCAGACCTCAGCTCACTGCAAGCTCCGCCTCCCAGGTTCACGCCATTCTCCTGCCTCAGCCTCCCGAGTAGCTGGGACTACAGGCGCCCGCCACCTCGCCCGGCTGGTTTTTTGTATTTTTTGTATTTTTTAGTAGAGACGGGGTTTCACCGTGTTAGCCAAGATGGTCTCGATCTCCTGACCTCGTGATCCGCCCATCTCGGCCTCCCAAAGTGCTGGGATTACAGGCTTGAGCCACCGCACCTGGCGGCAGTAGTCTTTTTGGGAAGGGTATATTTAACATTCACATGGAGGACATAACAGTCACGGGGTCTTTTGCACTATCTGGTCGATTTAAGTGCAAGATTATAATAGAGGAAAGGTCAGCAATCTAAAAGGGAGATCTTAATGCTGATGCCATTTAGTCTTCTTAAATCAATTTACAGAGCAAGAACAGGAGAGTTAATCTATAATCTATAAGCAGAAGTTGTAGCTACATGCTGCGTGGCTCAGATCACACAGTCCCATTTTCTTCAAGACTCAACGTGATTCTTAGGGTTCAAAAGTGTATGATTAAGTTTGAATTTTTGTTTATTTGTTTTTGTTTTTGAGACAAAGTCTCTCTCTGTCGCCCAGGCTGGAGTGCAGTGGCGTGATCTTGGCTCACTGTGTGTTCCGCCTCCCAGGTTCATGCCATTCTCCTGCCTCAGCCTCCCAAGTAGCTGGGACTATAGACGCCCGCCACCTCGCCTGGCTAGTTTTTTGTATTTCTTTTTTAGAGACGGGGTTTCACC
>NW_012112620.1:27294-27611 GCF_000951035.1 Colobus angolensis palliatus
TGAGATTGCCGGCCTTCTGACTTGCTTGCTGGGAACTGGTGCCAGGCCAGACACACTGTGCCACCACCATAGGATGCCTGGTAAGGAGAGGCCAACCTTCCCTGAAGAAACCCCGTGCTGCTGTGGTCAAGTTGCTGATCGGACTGCCTTCTTCACTCTGTATGTAGAAATTGGCCCTGGAGGTGTATGTGCTGGGTGCCCATAGCCAATGGAAGGCAATGTATCTTTATTTTATTTTTTGAGACAGGGTCTCGCCCTGTCACCCAGGCTGGAGCATTTGAATACATAAATGCCCTGTAATCCCAGCACTTTGGAAG
>NW_012112620.1:27693-28297 GCF_000951035.1 Colobus angolensis palliatus
CTTCTGCCTCAGCCTCCCAAATAGCTGGGACTACAGGTGCCCACCACCATGCCCGGTTAATTTTTTGTATTTTTTAGTAGAGAGGGGGTTTCACCGTGTTAGCCAGGATGGTCTTGATATCCTGACTTCGTGATCCGCCTGCCTCGGCCTCCCAAGGTGCTGGGATTACAGGCGTGAGCCACTGGGCCTGGCCACGATGTTTAGATTTCTAACAAATCATGTGGCCAGGTGCAGTGGCTCACGCCTGTAATCCCAGCACTTTGGGAAGCCAACGCGGGTGGATCAGTTGAGGTCAGGAGATGGAGACCAGCCTGGCCAACATGGTGAAACCCCATTCTACTAAAAACACAAAAATTAGCCAGGCATGGTGGTACATGCCTGTAATTCCAGCTACTTGGGAGGCTGAGGCATGAGAATCACTTGAACCTGGGAGGCGGAGGTTGCAGTGAGCCGAGATCATGCCATTGCACTTCAGCCTGGGTGACATAGCCAGACTCTGTCTCAAAAACAAACAAACAAACAAAAAAAGGAAGTAGGCCGGGCGCGGTGGCTCAAGCCTGTAATCCCAGCACTTTGGGAGGCCGAGACGGGCGGATCACGAGGT
>NW_012112621.1:0-1660 GCF_000951035.1 Colobus angolensis palliatus
ATCTAGATATTTATGTATAAGATAATTATATATGATATATATCATCTATAATTAAGATATACTTCATATCTTAACCTTTTAGATAAAATGTTTGATAAAATATTCAGAATCTTTTAATAAGAACATTTCCTGATTTTTATTGCACTGAGAAAAATGATAAAACCAATTTAGCTATATTGAAAATAAGTATTACACTAGCTACAAAATTAAAGTTTCGTTATGCAGTTATAAATTTTTCTATTTTGGTAGAAATCCTTAGTTATTCATGAAGAGTGTTTACTTATTACAGATAATACCCTTAATTTTTTTCCATTGGCTAAATTTTACAAAACAGAGCCATAACTTTCAATCCCATGCTGAAACAGAATACACGTTTCTCATCTCATCACAAATCTTTATTTTTTAACAGAGATTAAAAAAAAATCCACATCCACTTGTCTCTGAATGTAAATAATTTAGCTGTTAAAATAAACTAGAGGTTTCTCTTAAACTAGAAACAGGGAATTCTCAAGGATTCTATATCACATGAAAGTACTTGTAAGAGTAGACTAAGATGAAGGAAAAATTTTTTAAATGTCTAGTGAAGTCCTAATTATAGAATGTGTTTTAAAATAATATTCTTCTATGTTTCCTCCTCCCGACCCTCAGTTGACACTTAGCACTATGTCTGACGTATAGTACATGTTATTACATTTATATATACTACAGAAAAAGCAAATAGAAATTGAGGCCAGGGAAGCCAATTTTAATCTTTAGCCTAGTTTTAGAATCTGCTGGGAGACGCTTCCAGGCCCTCATAAGAAGAGAGTTAGGCGAATAAGTCAGTGATAAACAACTCTAAAGGTGTTTTAATATTTCTAAAATTTCTATACTTCCTTTTCATTGGCAACATTCATATTATGATAAGCTTTTCTTATTAAATAACAACAAGCATGGATGTTTACTTGAAGGTTCACAAGGAAGAAAAATATGGGGGTGAATATGTTTTATGCTTTATGATCAAATTTTGTTAAGAAGCTTCAACACCAACAACATCGAAATAAGTACGATGAAAACTAAGGCACACTGAAACCTTGGGATATAGAAAGAAAGAAAGAAAGATGGGGACAGCCAGGAACTGAAAAACCAACTTAGTAAGACAGCAGCCTAGATTTTCAGACATGAAGAAACAGATAAAAACACCTCTATGTTGAGGAAACTAGAATGTTTTCCATTGATATACTAAGATATTGAATGCAACGCTTATAAAGACATTTTATTATGTAGAGTATGATGTATATGCCAATGTTTTTATTCAGCATCTCAGTTTCTCAAAAGAATTTTCTTAATTTTTCCATCCTGTAACAACTGTTTGCCTTTAATTGACTTTATTCCTTTTTTTCCACTAAAAATACAAAAATAACATTTATTCAATTTCCAGTAAAGCCGCTTATAAATATTTTTAAAAATAAATTTGGAATAGATATTTTGAAAAAACAAATTTTCTGTATGTATGTTGATTTTTAAGTTGAGTTTACTTTTCCATATATTAAGTTTTTTAAAAAATTATTGTTATACTTTCAATTCCAGGGTACATGTGCACAACGTGCAGGTTTGTTACATAGGTATATATATGCCATGTTGGTGCTGCACCCATCAACTCGTCATTTACATTAGGTAT
>NW_012112622.1:0-1399 GCF_000951035.1 Colobus angolensis palliatus
CCTCCTCCTTCTTCTTCTTCTTCTTCTTCTTCTTCTTTCTTCTTCTTCTTCTTCCTTTTCTTCTTCTTCTTCCCCTCCCTCCCTTCCTCTCTTTCTTTCTTTCTTTCTTTCTTTCTTTCTTTTTCTTTTCTTTTCTTTTCTTTCTTTTCTTTTTCTTTCTTTCTTTCTCTTTCTTGACAGAGTCTGGCTCTGCTCTGTTGCCCATGTTGGAGTGCAGTGGCACAATCTCAGTTCACTGGCACCTCCATCCCCTGCCCCAGCCTCCCAAGGAGCCGGGGCTACAGGCATGCACCACCACACCCAGCTAATTTGTTTTCTTTATAGTTTTATCCTATAAGCTTTTTTTTTTTAATTATACTTTAAATTCTGGGGTACATGTGCAGAACATGCGGGTTTGTTACATAGGTATACACGTGTCTTGGTGATTTGCTGCACCCATCGACCCATTGTCTACATTAGGTATTTCTCTAACGCTATCCCTCCCTTAGCCCCCCACCCCTGGACAGGCCCCATGTATGATGTTCCCCTCCCTGTGCACATGTGTTCTCATTGTTCAACTCCCACTTATGAGTGAGAACATGTGTTTGGTTTTCTGTTCTTGTGTTAGTTTGCTGTGAATGATGGTCTCCAGCTTCATCCATGTCCCTGCAAAGCATGTGAACTCATCCTTTTTTTATGGGTCTGTAGTATTCTATGGTGTATATGTGCCACGTTTTCTTTATCCAATCTGTCATTGATGCACATTTGGGTTGGCTCCAAGTCTTTGCTATTGTAAATACTGCTGCAATAAACATACGTGTCCATGTGTCTTTATAGCAGAATGATTTATAATCTTTCGGGTATATACCCACTAATGGGATGGCTGGGTCAAATGGTATTTCTAGTTCTAGATCCTTGAGGAATCACCATAGTCTTCCACAATGGTTGAACTAATTTATGCTCCCACCAACAATGTAAAAGTGTTCCTATTTCTCAACATTCTCTCCAGCATCTGTTGTTTCCTGACTTTTTAATGATCGCCATTCTAATTGGTGTGAGATGGTATCTCATTGTGGTTTTGATATGCATTTCTATAATGACTAGTGATGATGAACTTTTCTTCATATGTTTGGTGGTCACATAAATGTCTTCTTTTGAGAAGTGTCTGTTCATATCCTTCGCCCACTTTTTGATGGGGTTGTTCATTTTTTTCTTGTAAATTTGTTTAAGTTCCTTGCAGATTCTGGATATTAGTCCTTTGTCAGATGGATAGATTGCAAAAATTTCCTCCCAAACTGTAGGTTGCCTGTTTATTCTGATGACAGTTTCTTTTGCTGTGCAGAAGCTCTTTAGTTTAATTAGATCCCATTTGTCTATTTTGGCTTTTGTTGCCATTGCTTTTGGTGTTTTAGTCATGAAG
>NW_012112623.1:0-1145 GCF_000951035.1 Colobus angolensis palliatus
TTTTAGTAGAGACGGGGTTTCACCGTGTTAGCCAGGATGGTCTCGATCTCCTGACCTTGTGATCCGCCCGTCTCCGCCTCCCAAAGTGCTGGGATCACAGGCTTGAGCCACCCCGCCCGGCCTTAAGCTGGTCTTTTAATTAATTATTTTTAGAGATGGGATCTCACTGCTGCCCAGGCTGGCATGTAGTGGCACAATAACGGCTCACTGCAGCCTTAAACTCCTGGTCTTAAGTGATCTTCCTGCTTCAGCCTCCCAAGTAGCTGGGACTATAGGTGTATGCCACCACACCTGGCTAAGTTTTGTATTTTATTTTTGGAGAAATGTGGTCTCACTATGTTATCCAGGCTGGTCTCAAACTCCTGGCCTCAAGTAATCCTCCTGCCTCAGCCTCCCAAAGCACTGAGATTACAGCTGTGAGCCACCATGCCCAGCCTAAGCTGGTCTTTATATGCGAAACCTTTTTGATATTTCACAATGTGTCACAGCCTTTGATACAAAAAAGCCTTCCCACCTCTCTGTACTAGAACAGAGTATTAAAATGGTGATTAGAATGGTTCAGGGTGGTGAAATCTGTTCTATTATTGATGAGAAAGGACAATTTTCCTTAAATTGCAAGTGAAACCATGCCTTGGACCTTTTACTATTTAGTATTTTCCTGCCCTCCTGGTATTCTAACATTAAGGTTGGACTGTATTATTAAAATGATCACCAATTTAAAAAAAAGAAAACCAAAACCACTTTATATTTGCAGTGTTTAATAGTTATCCCAAATGCTACAAGGGATAAGGAACGCACTGAGTACTGAACCTGCTTGTTTTGGAAAGTGACTTACCTTCCAATTTTCTTTTTCTTTCTTTCTTTTTTTTTTTTTTAATGAGATGGAGCCTTGCTCTGTTGCCCAGGCTGGAGTGCAATGGCACAATCTCGGCTCACTACAACCTCCACCTCCCGGGTTCACGCCATTCTCCTGCCTCAGCCTCCCGAGTAGCTGGGACTACAGGTGCCTGCCACCACGCTTGGCTAATTTTTTGTATTATTAGTAGAGATGGGGTTTCACCATGTTAGCCAGGATGGTCTTGATCTCCTGACCTCGTGATCTGCCCGCCTCAGCCTCCCAAAGTGCTGGGATTACAGGCGTGAGC
>NW_012112624.1:0-1234 GCF_000951035.1 Colobus angolensis palliatus
GCCTCGGCGGCCTCCCAAAGTGTTGGGATTACAGGCATGAGCCACTGAGCTCGGCCGACTTTGACTTTTTCCATTATTTTTGGACTTTTATTCGTTTAGTGGTATTCAGAAAACTATTTTTCATTCAACTCCACGATGTACTTGAACTATTAAATTTAACACACCTATTCCCTTGGCTTTTAACCCAGTTTTGTACCATTTGGTGAGAGCAAGTGAGGTTTTTGCAGATTTGTACTATTGTACAAAATGTACACTTAACATTTTAAAGCTTAACCCTAATCTAGATTGATTTTGGATGGATCTACTTACTAATAATCTAGATTAATTCCCAAATTGGCATTATAAGTGTTTCCCTAGGTAGTTGTTTTGGTTACTAGGAAGAGAAGTATAGGTGTAAATGCTTAGTTTCATCATCCTTTTATTTTGCTTCTCAGAAGCGTCTAGGAAGCATTTTGAAATTTATTGTAGACTGATGAAAGAGCAACATAAAGAAATAATTATAAAATGTAGACTTTATTGCTTCATTTTGAAGTCAGGTCATTTAAGAGAGACATAAAGAAATGAGGGACCTAGGATACAAATACATTCTTTTATTTCATGTTCATACTAGGACATTATTTGTCTTTTTCACTGTCATTCTTTTATGAGTGTTCAATGGGCATTTCTAGAAACTAACATGACTTGTGATAACAAAACAAATTAAATGTGGAAGCAGATGTGAAAATCCAGCTGTTTTTATTAAGCCAGACATTAAAGAGATTTGCAAAAAAGTGTAACAGTTCCACTCTTTCATTAATTTTGTTTTGAAAACTGTTTTCAATAAAAATATGTATTTGTTAACATATAACAGGTTTGTTGGTATTTTAAAATGAATTAATATTTAAGACATTTCCCAGTTTTCAGTGTTTAATACTGGAAACATCAGTAGATGTAACCAACCTAACAAAAGCTTTATGGGATTCTAAATAAATTTAAGTGTAAGATTCCTGAGAACAAAAAGTTCGAGAATTGTTGCTGTAGGCTGATTGACCAACATCATTATTAATAATTAGGACTCGCCGGGCGCGGTGGCTCATGCCTGTAATCCCAGCACTTTGGAAGGCCAAGATGGGGGGATCACGAGCTCAGGAGTTCGAGACCAGCCTGACTGACATGGTGAAACCCTGTCTCTACTAAAAATACATAAATTAGCCGGGTGTGGTGGTGCGTGCCTGAAATCCCAGCTACTCAGGAG
>NW_012112625.1:0-1501 GCF_000951035.1 Colobus angolensis palliatus
AAAAAAAAAAAAAAAAAAAAAAAAGGCGGGGAGGACATTTAAAGAAGGATATTCTTATAATATTGCAATGAGGAAAAAAAATCTCGATGGGAATTTTCCAAAGTCAAGCATAAGACCTGGAAGTCAATGGAGAAAGAATTGACAATTATGGCAATAAAATCATTGTTTGTGTAACACAGTAAGCCAAGTTAAGAGATAAATAAAACATCTGGTGGCAATATTTGCAAAATAAATGAATAAAGATTAATAGCCTTAATTTTTTTAAAACGTATATCTCAATAGGAAAATGAAAACAATCCTATAGAAAATGAACATTAGATATAAACCAACAATTCACACAGTACAAATCACCATTGAGAATATGGAAAGACATTCAACCTCACTTATAATCAAGAAAATGAAAATCAACATAAAATACTGGTTCCTGTTAGATTAACAACAGAAAAGGTTCGCGTCTGTCAGGGAGGTAGAGGAATGGCCATGGTAATCACTGAGGAAGAGTATGGATGGGTCCTGTCCTTTTGGAAGACAATTTGTCAGTGTCCACCAAAATGTATAATGCACATATACAATAATTTCACAGTTATGTGTTTTGTAATAACTGACATTTCTTTGACTACAAGTGAGATTAACTATTTTCATGATAATCATTCATCTGTATATTTTTCTATTCTGACCTTACCTGCTTATGGCCTTTGCCTGCTTTCCTACCATTAGATCATTAGCTGAGTAAGAGGTAGGGAGGAAAGGAAGCACAAGAAGGTCCCTAAAATTTACTTCTTCATACATGAGCTGTGGAACTCCATCTTTCACTTTCAATAGTGGAGCCAGTGGAGGCAATAATATAATTACAATCATTTCTTAGTAGTGGCTGTCAGGCCTCTGAACCCAAGCTAAGCCATCATATCCCCTGTGACCTCACGTATACATACAGACGGCCTGAAGTAACTGAAGAATGACAAAAGAAGTGAAAATTGCCTGTTCCTGCCTTAACTGATGACATTATCTTGTGAAATTCCTTCTCCTGGCTCATCCTGGCTCAAAAGTTCCCCCGCTGAGCACCTTCTGACCCCCTGCCCCTGCCCGCCAGAGACCAATCCCCTTTGACTGTAATTTTCCCTTACCTACCCAAATCCTATAAAATGGCCCCACCCCTATCTCTCTTCCCTGACTCTCTTTTCGGACTCAGCCTGCCTGCACCCAGGTGAAATAAAGAGCCTTGTTGCTCACACAAAGCCTGTTTGGTGGTCTCTTCACAGGAACACGAGTGAAAGTGGCCCCACCCCCAGAAACTTGGAATCCCTCATAACTTGCTAAAAAGATGAAATAATTGCATTTAAATAAGATCAAACTTATCATGCATTCTTTAATTCAATTAGCAAACATTTATTGACTATACCTACATTTTCCAGGGACTGTTTCCGTTATCCTTCCGCAACCCTTTTTTTTTGCCCACTCCTACTTATAAAATATATACAACCTCTTTTTTTTTTTTTTTTTT
>NW_012112626.1:0-1058 GCF_000951035.1 Colobus angolensis palliatus
AGAGACGGGGTTTCACCGTGTTAGCCAGGCTGGTCTCGATCTCCTGACCTCGTGATCCGCCCGCCTCGGCCTCCCAAAGTGCTGGGATTACAGGCTTGAGCCACCGCGCCCGGCCAGGAAGGGCATTTTATAGGTAAAAAATAAGTTATAGAAAGGTTTAATGACATGGTTAGGGTCAAATAACATTGACATGACTAAGATGTACATACAACTACTGGTCTAATGTCTGTTCTTCAGAATATGCTACATTCTCTCTCTAAAAAATATCACTCTAATTTATCAGGTTGGCACTATCAGATACATGGCACCAGAAGTGCTAGAAGGAGCTGTGAACTTGAGGGACTGTGAATCAGCTTTGAAACAAGTAGACATGTATGCTCTTGGATTAATCTATTGGGAGATATTTATGAGATGTACAGACCTCTTCCCAGGTAAAAACTACTGTCAAAAGTTGGTATGTTTTGAAGTGAAGCAGTTATATCTTCTTTCTCTACCTATAGTACATAACTCAACTTTTATGTAAGAATCTTTTTACTTTCATTTAAACCTTTAGTTCATTGCCATCTAGTGTTTAGAAACATTAGCAGAAGGATGCAAATTAGGAATTTCTTTTTTTAGCGTACTCTAGGTTTTCTTCTGAGTGCAATTTAATTAATTGCCAATAATAGCTTATCTAACTGTGTTTTGTTTGGTCTCTGATTGCTTTAGCAGTCAACATTTTCCTTATGCACCATCTGAGTGTTTGAGACAAGCTATACTTAGGATGTTTACTGAGTTGACCCCATAAAGAATTAGAAGCAATGAACTGTTTGTAAACACTTTTTCCTTTTTCTTTTTTTTTCATGCTCCCTTTCTCCCTCCTTCCTTCTTTCCTTCTTTCTTCCTTCTTTCCTCTTCTCCTCTCACCTTATCTCCTTCTCTTCCTCCTTCCTCTTCTTACTTCCTTTCAATGAAAGAATACTCATTGACCAGGTGCGGCGGCTCATGCCTGTAATCCCAGCACTTTGTGAGGCCAAGGCTTACGGATCACGTGAGGTCAGGAGTTCGAGACCAACCTG
>NW_012112627.1:0-1152 GCF_000951035.1 Colobus angolensis palliatus
TGTTGGCCAGGCTGGTCTCGAACTCCTGACCTCAGGTGATCCACCCACCTCAGCCTCCCAAAGTGCTGGGATTACAGGCGTGAGCCACCACGCCCCACCAGTATTTTCTTTTAAAGACAGAGTCTCACTATGTTGCTCAGGCTGGAATGCAGTGGCTAGTCACAGGTGCAATCCCTGTGCAATCACAGATGACTCTAGTTTTTATTCTGAGATTAATTCACAATGTTAGCAGAGCATGTGTACCTTAAACAGCTGGTTGTTTCACTCAAGTACACATTACTGAGAAGAGGAATATTGCAGAAAGGGTAGAGGGAAGAGGAAAAAACTGATCCAAAAAATATATTTTGGAGAAACTTTGGCTGTTAATCACAGACCTGAGCAGCAAAAATCATCCAAGAAATCTCTGTATTTCTCACACAAATGGACTCTAAAAACAAAAGAAAGGGAGATGGGGCCACATATATGGGCTTCTGATGTTATAGTATCATTATTATTTAAATTCATTTAACTATATCTTGCGTAATTCTAAAAATTATATCAAATAGCATTATGTCATTATGAACATTAACCACCCTGTCTCTAGAACAAGGGTTTTTAAAAGTCTTCGACTGGACTTATAGCTCCTAGAAAGCAAGAAGAGTATGAAAATCCCTCTCAAGTACACCACAGAATTACCTAAATGCTGGTCTTACAGAAAGTAATCAGCTGGGCACGGTGGCTGACGCCTGTAATCCCAGCACTTTGGGAGGCCAAGGGGGGCGGATCTCTTGAGGTCAGGATTTTGAGACCAGACTGGCCAACATGGTGAAAAACCCGTCTTGACTAAAAATACAAAAATTAGCTGGGCATAGTGGCATGCGCCGGTAATCCCAGCTACTCGGGAGGTTGAGGCAGGAGAATCGCTTGAACCAGGAGGCGGACATTGCAGTGAGCTAAGATGGTGCCACTGCACTCCAGCCTTGGCAACAGAGTCAAGACTCCAATTCAAAAATAATAATAATAGGCCGGGCGCTGTGGCTTACACCTGTAATCCCAGCACTTTGGGAGGCCAAGGTGTCGGATCATGAGGTCAGGAGTTCGAGACCATCCTGGCTAACATGGTGAAATCCCGTCTCTACTAAAAAATACAAAAAGCTAGCCGGGCGAGGTGGC
>NW_012112628.1:0-1360 GCF_000951035.1 Colobus angolensis palliatus
AAGAAACTGCTCTCTGACATGGCCATTCTTTTCACAGGGTTAAAGCTTACTCCACATTTCCCAGTTTGAAAGACGGTCTTTGAGGGTTCTGCAAAGGGATTTTCAGTGCTATCTGGAGGATGAGTGAGGCAACGTAATGTCTTCCATCGAGAGTTGGAGAGAAGCTTTCCGGTCAACTCTTTTGTGATGTTTGTATTCATCTCATAGAGGTAAATCATTCTTTGGATTAAGCAGTTTGAAATCACTGCTTCTGTGGAATCTGAGAAAGGACATTTTGAAATGCTCTTTAGAATATCCTGAAAAAGGAATAACCTCAGAGAGAAACCAGAAGGAATCTTTCTGTGAAACACATCTGTGTCACGTGAATTCCGCCCACAGTTAAACTTCCCTTTTCATTGATCAGTATGATAACACTGTTTTTGTTTAGTCTTCAGAGGGATATTCTGGAGTGTTTCAAGGCTGAAGAAGAGAAAGGAAACATCTTGAGACAGAAACTGGAGAGCAGCATTCTCTGGAGCTGCATTGGGACATGTGCATTTCACTCACAGAAATATACCCTTCTTATCATAGAGGATCCTGGAATTCCTTTTGGAGAAAAGGCTACCAAGAGACATTTGGGAGTATAGGGTCAGATATGGTGAAAAAGGAAATATCCTCAGACAAAAACTGGAAAGAAGATTTCTGTGAAACCACTTTGTGTTAGATATAATTATTCACCTTGCATAGTTAAAACTTGTCTTATATTACGCAGTTTGGAAATTCCGTCATGAGCGGATCCACGAAGGGACATTCGCGAACACATTCAGGCCTATGGTGAAAAAGGAGATATCTTCAGATAAAAACTGGATAGAAGCTTTCTGAGAAACTCCTTTTGGTGTATGCATTCCACTCCGGGACTTATTCCTCTTTTCTCACAAGGCAGTATTAGAACACTGTTCCTGGGAAGCTGAAAAAGTGATATTTCGGGATATATTGAGTACTATGGCAAATAGTGAAATATACTGTTATAAAATCGAGAAAGAAGTGTTCCAAGAATCTGCTCTCTGATATGTGCATTCACTTCACAAAGTTAATGCTTACTCGATGTTGCCCAGTTTCAAAACTCTGTCTTTGAAGAATCTGTGAAGGAATACTTAGTTACGCCTGGAGGCTTGTGGTGAATAAGGAAATGTCTTCCGATGAATCCTGCAGAGAAACTTTCTGAGCAACTGATTTGTGATGTATCTATTCAACTCCTAGATTTAAACCATTCTTTGGACTGAGCCACTTGAAATCACTGTTTTTGTGGAATCTGAGGAAGGACATTTGGGAACGATCCTTAGAATATGGAGAAAGAAATATCCTCAGGTAAAATCCAGAA
>NW_012112629.1:0-1112 GCF_000951035.1 Colobus angolensis palliatus
CCTTTGGCCCCATTGTAACGGCCACAGCATCGGCTAAAAGGTCTACACCTTGAAGCATTAAGGCTCGGGCATCTGCACCAAATTTTACATCTTTGGCATAAGCCCGAGTGAGATGAGGAGCCAGTACCCTGGACACCGGTCTTATCTGGCGAAAGACTGTGGGTAACCGAAGCATTTCTGGGGATGGAAGCAAATAGATAATCAGTACTACCACCTGTGGTGCGCTGCAGCACAAACATGCGCACCTGTGCAACAGAGCAAGCAACGTGAGATGGTGAGTCTGGCTGACCTCCGCCAGCCACTACACCTGAATGACGGAAGGCGCCGCAGCTTCGGAACATCAGCCACTAGCGCAAGCTAAAGAGCCGCCCCGACGCCTGACCTATAGCACTAGCACAAAGCACATGCAGCTCCTTCCCCACGGCCACCTATCCCTGCCGCCAAAAACGAGTTAATCTTTCACCGCGAAAACGGCCTTGTGGGTAGACCCACTCCAACTGTGACCCCGAGAAACCAAATCAGCCGGAGAGAGGCAAGTTACAAATCCCAGGGACCAGGGAAGTTAAAAGTATTCCTGACGGTGCAAAAAGCCGCTCAACAAAGTATCTCCATGGATCCACCCAAGGCTACTGTATCAGAGCAGCCAGCAAGGCCGCGATGCTGGGGGCGGCGGCCTGGCCCACTCCGCGCGGGCCCACGTGTCCTTCTTTCTGAACGCACCCAGCAAGGTCAAGAGTGAAGGCGCGGTATCCCAGCTGCCTGCGGGGGAAAAAAGCGGTTCCCTCGCGTACACCACCCTCCCCGGTTCCCTGAAGTCGACCAGGCGCGGGTTGCACCAGCGGGCCTAAGTGGTTACAATCCCCCAAATTCAGTCCCCGTGAGTTGTCCCTCCTGCGCCCAGCCGAGGTCCAGGATCCGCGTCGCACGTGATGGAACCCGCATGGACCCGGGAGGCCTGGACCCGTGGGCCTGGGCCTGCGGTGCGGTGCGGAACTCCAGGTTGTCGTCGCCCGCATCCTCCAGCAGGACCGCAGAGGAGGAAGGCCCACTCGGGGGTCGCAGGCGCCGGGGGGAGGAGGCGCGGGAAGGCCGCATACCTGCGGGGCGGCGGC
>NW_012112630.1:0-4327 GCF_000951035.1 Colobus angolensis palliatus
CTAAGTCTTTGTATATCTAACAAGCCTATGCTGCCTTCATTTTTAAAGTGTTTTTTTTTCTTTTTTTTGGCAAGGTACAAAATATTTAATTGACATTTATTCTTTTTTTTTTTTTTTTTTGAGATGGAGTCTTGCTCTTGTCACACAGGCCGGAGTGCTGTAGCACAATCTCGGCTCACTACTACCTCCACCCGCTGAGTTCAAGTGATTCTCCTTCCTCAGTCTCTCATGTAGCTGGGATTACAGACATGTGCCACCACACCTGGCCAATTTTTGTATTTTTAGTAGAGATAGGGTTTCACCATGTTGGCCAGGCTGGTCTCGAACTCCTGACCTCAGGTAATCCACCTGCCTTGCCCTCCCAAAGTGCTAGGATTACAGGCATGAGCCACCATGCCCAACAGGCAGTTAATACTTTTAAGATGTTGCCCCACTATCTTCTGCTCGTATTGTTTCTGAAGAAGCATCACTATCTTCTGCTTGTATTGTTTCTGAAGAGATATCATTTTTATCTCTATTCTTTTGTATATAATTTGTTTTTATTCCTCTGTATGCTTCCTCTTTCTTTTTATTCTTCTTCTTCCTCTTCCTCTTCCTCTTCTTCTCCTTCCTCTTCTTTTCCTTCCCCTTCTTCTCCTTCCTCCTCTTCTCCTTCCTCTTCTTCTCCTTCCTCCTCTTCTCCTTCCTCTTCTTCTCCTTCCTCTCCTTCTCCTTCTCCTTCTCTTTCTTCTTCTTCCAGAGTCTCACTGTCACCCAGGCTGGAGTGCAGTGACGTGATCTTGGCTCACTGTAACCTCTGCCTCCCTGGTTCAAATAATTCTTGTGCCTCAGCCTCCCAAGTAGCTGGGACTACAGGTGTGCAGCCAATATGCCCAGCTAAATTTTTTTTGTATTTTTAGTAGAGATGGGATTTCGCCATGTTGCCCAGGCTAGTCTCAAACCCCTGGCCTCAAGTGATCCACCCACCTTAGCCTCCCAAAGTACTAGGATTACAGGTATGAGCCACCATGTCCAGTCTCTGGCTGCTTTTAAGACTTTCTTTTTATCACTGGTTTTCAGCAATTTAAGTATGACATGCTTAGCGTGACTTTCTTCTTGTTTTTTCAGATTGGAGTTTGTTAAACTTCTTAGATCTATGTGTTTGCAGTTTTCATCAAATTTAGAAAATTTTAGACCACTCCCTTTCAAGTATTTTTTTTCTATCACTCCTGTCTTTTATCCTTCTGAAATTCTAGTTACATATATGTTAGGCTACATGATTTTATTGCACAACTAAATGATGTTGTCTTCTTCTTTTTTTTTTGATCTTTTTCTCCCCTGCATTTCACTTGGGGTAGTTTCTGTTGCTATGTCTTCACATATTGTCTACAATGTCTACTATGCTGCAAAGTCTGTCCAATGTATTTTTCTTTTTTTTTTTTTTTTGAGACGGAGTCTTGCTCTGTCGCCCGGGCTGGAGTGCAGTGGCCAGATCTCAGCTCACTGCAAGTTCCGCCTCCCGGGTTTACGCCATTCTCCTGCCTCAGCCTCCGGAGTAGCTGGGACTACAGGCACCCGCCACCTCGCCCGGCTAGTTTTTTTTTTTGTATTTTTAGTAGAGATGGGGTTTCACCGTGTTAGCCAGGATGGTCTCGATCTCCTGACCTCGTGATCTGCCCGTCTCAGCCTCCCAAAGTGCTGGGATTACAGGCTTGAGCCACCGCGCCCGGCTCAATGTATTTTTCTTATCTCAGACATTGTACTTTTTAATCTCTGAAAGTTCAATTTAAATCTTTTTTTTTTTTTTTTTGAGACAGAGTCTCGCTCTGTCACCCAGGCTGGAGTGCAGTGGCGTGATCTCAGCTCACTGCAGTCTCCACCTCCCAGGTTCAAGCAATTCTCCTGCCTCAGCCTCCCAAATAGCTGGGATTACAGGCACCCACCACCATGCCTGGCTAATTTTTGTATTTTTAGTAGAGACGGGGTTTCACCATGTTGGCCAGGCTAGTCTTGAACTTCTGACCTCAGGTGATCTGCCTGCCTCTGCCTCCCAAAGTGCTGAGATTAGAGGTGTGAGCCACCGCTTCTGGCCCAATTTGAGTTTTTTTTTAATATCTTCCATTTCAGTCTTCTTCATGTTCATATTTTCCTCTGCCCTCTTGAATATATAGAGTATACTTAAATGTTTTAATATCTTCGACTATTAATTCTATCTTCAGTATCATTTTTGGATGTTTTGATTGATTAATATTTGTTCCCAGTTATAAGTCAGATTTTCCTGCTTCTCTTTTCAGTAGAGGCCAAACATGGTGAATTTATGTTATTGGGTGATGGATTTTTAAAATTCCCTTTTCATTCCTTTTAATATTTACAGGCTTGTCCTCTGATGCAGTTAATTTCTTGGCAATAGTTGGATCCCTTTGAGGCTTCTGGGGTGGGTTGTTTGTTTGTTTGTTTGAGACAGAGTCTCACTGTGTCACCCAGGCTGACGTGCAATGGCACTATCTCGGCTGCAACCTCTGCCTCCCAGGTTCAAGAGATTCTCATGCCTCAGCCTCCCGAGTAGCTGGGACTACAGACGCATGCAACCATGCCTGGCTAATTTTTGTATTTTTAGTAGAGACGGGGTTTGTCCATGTTGCCCAGGCTGGTCTTGACCTCCTGGCCTCAAGTGATCTGCCTACTTTGGCCTCCCAAAGTGCTGGTATTACTGGCATGAGCCACCGTGCCCAGCCGAGGCTTGTTTTAAAGCTTTGTTTGGACACATCCAGAAGAGTTTTGACTCTAGGATTAATTTGGTCCCACTACTGAGGCAATACACTTTTTAGCTGTCGATGCCTCATGAATTAGGAGGTTTTTACACTCTGGCTGGTGGGAATATTATCTGTTCTCAGCCCTGTATGAGCCTCAGGGGTTGTTCCACCTGCCTGTCCTGTGAATGTTTCCCTAGCCTTAGTACGTGCCTCAGAAGTGTACTCAGCCAAATTGTTGGGGTAAACTCTCTGCAAAAGGCACAGAACTCTATTTCTATAAGGCCCTCTCCTCTCCGGAATTCTGTCCTATAAATTCTAGCCACCTTTACCCAAACTCTGAAGTCTGTGTCTCAACTCAGTGAGACCAACAGAATCTGATTGCCCTCCCTGCCTGCAGTGCTGGGGACCCAGAAAGGCTCTTCAGGCAGTAAGTGGGGCACTCACAGGGCTCACCTTATGTGTTCTCCTTCTCAGAGCTTGTTGTCCTATCCTGTCTGTTGTCCAATATTTGAAAACCATTGTTCAATATATTTTCTCTGGCGGTTAAAATCTGATTTTGGGCAGAGGGTAAATCCAGTCCCTGTTACTCCATCATAGCCAAAAGCAGAAGTCCTGCGTCACTTTATGGTCACCTATAATGCAATAGGTGCTGTGAACATAGGTTTGTTACTCCTCACACCAATTCTAAGTCACAAATACCATTACTTTCATTTTACGGATGAGGAAACTGAGATTCAAAATGGGCAAGTCACTTGCCCAGAAAGTCAGAGTTGTAACTGTAAAACTGGGTGTTAGGCCTGGCATGGTGGCTAACACCTGTAATCCTAGCACTTTGAGAGGCTAAGGCAAGTGGATCACCTAAGACCAGGAGTTCGAGACCAGCCTGGCCAACATAGTGAAACCTCATCTCTACTAAAAACACAAAAATTAGCCTGCTGTTGTGGCACACACCTGTAGTCCCAGCTACTCAGGAGACTGAGGCAGGAGAATCGCTTGAACCCGGGAGGTGGAAGTTGCAGTGAGCTGAGATTGCACCACTGCACTCCAGCCTGGGCGACATCTCAAAAAAAAAAACAAAAAATCAAAAAACTGGATTTTAACCTGGGTCTTACTGACTCAGAGTCTAAGCCAAGTTCCTTGTTTGAAGCATCCCTACCCTCCCAGAACCCTGGAGTACTCCCATGTTCCCCTCTCCACCCAGCTTACCTTCATTTCACTCTCATGTTTCTTGCACCACTCCTGACTCTCATTCGTGATGACTGCCACCTGCCTCCTTGGTTTTGCATTCCCTTTCAACTACTCCTACTCTAGCGACCTGAACGACTTGAACTCATAATGATAACTTCGTGCAAATTTAGCATCCATTTAACTTGGCTAGTTTAAATATTGTATCATTGGCCGGGCGCGGTGGCTCAAGCCTGTAATCGCAGCACTTTGGGAGGCCGACACGGGCGGATCACAAGGTCAGGAGATCGAGACCATCCTGGCTAACACGGTGAAACCCCGTCTCTACTAAAATACATAAAACTAGCCAGGCAAGATGGCGGGCGCCTGGAGTCCCAGCTACTCGGGAGGCTGAGGCAGGAGAATGGCGT
>NW_012112631.1:0-391 GCF_000951035.1 Colobus angolensis palliatus
TGTAATCCCAGCACTTTGGGAGGCCAACGCCAGAGGATTATTTGAGCTCAGGAGTTCAAGACCAGCCTGGGCAATATAGTGAGACCTCACCTTTACAAAAAATACACAAAAACAAAACAAAATTAAATGGGCATGGTGGTGCATGCCTGTAGTCTTAGCTACTTGGAAGGCTGAGGTGGGAGGATTGCTTGAGCTCCAGAGGTCAAGGCTACAGTGAGCTATGATACACCACTGCACTCCAGCCTGGGCTACAGAGTGAGACCCTGTCTCCAAAAACAGAAACAAACAAACAAAAGCCACTTGTCCTAGCACCTTTGTTGCAAAGATTAATTACTCCCTCATTGAACTGTCTTGTTACCTTTGTTAAAAATTGAGGGTCCATTTGTAACAA
>NW_012112631.1:1004-1218 GCF_000951035.1 Colobus angolensis palliatus
ACTCCGTCTCAAAAAAAAGGCCGGGTGCTGTGGCTCATGCCTGTAATTCCAGCACTCTGTGGGAGGCCAAGGCAGGTGGATCGCGAGGTCAGGAGTTCAAGACCAGCCTGAACAACATGAGGAAATCCCATCTCTGCTAAAAATATAAAAGTTAGCCAGGCATGCTGGTGGTCGCCTGTAATCCCAGCTGCTCGGGAGGCTGAGGCAGGAGAAT
>NW_012112631.1:2645-3094 GCF_000951035.1 Colobus angolensis palliatus
TACCATTTTAGGCCGGGAGTGGTGGCTGACGCCTGTAATCCCAGCACTTTGGGAGGCCGAGGCAGGTGGATCACAAGGTCAGGAGATCAAGACCATCCTGGCTAACCAGTGAAACTAACTTTTGTATTTTTAGTAGAGACAGGGTTTCACCATATTGGCCAGACTGGTCTCAAACTCCTGACCTCAGGTGATCCACCCACCTTGGCCTTCCAAATTCCTGGGATTACTGCTGTGAGCCACCCCGCCCAGCCATTAATTGTTTTTTGTTTTTTTTTTTATTTGAGGCGGAGCCTTGCTCTGTCGCCCAGGCTGGAATGCAACGGTGCAATCTCGGCTCCTTGCAACCTCTGCCTCCCAGGTTCACATCATTCTCCTTTCTCAGCCTCCCAAGTAGCTGGGACTACAGGCGCCCGCCACCACACCCGGCTAATTTTTTGTATTTTTAGTAG
>NW_012112631.1:3144-4524 GCF_000951035.1 Colobus angolensis palliatus
CACCCAGCTAATTTTTTGTATTTTTAGTAGAGATGGGGTTTCACCGTGTTAGCCAGGATGGTCTCTATCTCCTGACACCGTGATCTGCCTGCCTCGGCCTCCCAAAGTGCTGGGATCACAGGCATGAGCCTCCGTACCCAGCCTAATTGCATTTTTTAAAAGATTTTATCTGTTTGGTCTAAGCACGGTGGCTCACGTCTGTAATCCCAGCACTTTGGGAGGCAGAGAAGGGTGGATTGCACTCGGGAATTCAAGACTACCCTGGGCAACGTGGCAAAATCCTGTCTCCACTAAAAATACAAAAATTAGCCAGCCAGACGTCGTATGTGCTCACTCATAAGTATGTGGGAGCTAAGCTATGAGGACACAAAGCATAAGAATGATACAGTGGACTTTTGCGGACTCGAGGGAAAGGGTGAGAGTGGTTGAGGGATAAAAGACTGCATACTGAGTACAGTGTGTGCTGCTCCAGTGATGGGTGCACCAAAATCTCAGAAATCACCGAATAACTTACTCATGTAGCCAAACACCACCTGTTCCCCAAAAACCTATTGAAATAAAAAATGAATTAATTAATTTAATTAAGTAAAAGAAAAAAAATTAGCCAGGCATGGTGGCATGCATCTGTAGTCTTAGCTACTCAGGAGGCTGAGGTGGTAGAATCACCGGAGTCTGGGAGGTTGAGGCTGCAGTGAGCTGAGATCATGCCACTGCACTCCAGCCTGGGAGATGGAACAAGACCCTGTCTCTAAAAAATAAAAATAAAAGGTTTTATTTAAGACTTTTTTCTCCCTTCTTCTCTAGATATAATTGACCCTGCAATCCTGCGCCCAGGCCGCCTGGACAAAACACTGTTTGTGGGTTTACCACCCCCTGCAGATCGCCTTGCCATCTTAAAAACTATCACAAAAGTGAGTAAAGGAAATGGTATATTTTTATATGTGTTTCTCTTGTTTTAAATAGAGACAGTTATAAGAGGTAGTAATTTAGTTGACTGATTTCTTTTCTTTTCTGTAACTGTTTGCCCAGCCTATATCTCCCAAAGGGAAGGGGAAATGATCTTCAATTATTACTTTAAAATAATTTACATCACATCATATTTGAAATGGAGTAGAAACTTTTGGAGAAACTCTAGCACTTTGGGAGGGCGAGCTGGACAGATCTGAGCCCAGGAGTTCAGTACCAGCCTGGGCAATATATTGAGACTCTGTCTCAATATAGATAGAAAAAATTAACCAGATATGGTGGCATCCGCCTGTAGTACCATGTACTCAGAAGGCTTAGGTGGAAGGATTGCTTGAGACCAGGAGGTCAAGTCTCCAGGGAGTTGTGATCACGCCACTGCACTCCAGCCTGGGCAACAGAGCAAGACCCAATCTT
>NW_012112631.1:7029-7389 GCF_000951035.1 Colobus angolensis palliatus
TGGTGGGTGGATCACCTGAGGTCAGGAGTTGAGACCAGCTTGACCAGTATGGTGAAACCCCATCTCTACTGAAAATACCAAAATTGACCAGGCATGGTGGCGTGCGCCTATAGTCCCAGCTACTTGGAAGGCTGAGGCAGGAGGATGGCGTGAACCCAGTGAAGCGAGATCATGCCATTGCACTCCAGCCTGGACACAGAGTGAGACTCCATCTCAAAAAAAAAAAAAAAATAGATTTGTATGACCAAATGAAAATATTTGTTAAAAGTAGTAGCATGTCTTGAATTACTTTTTGAACCTGAGTATTTCATAACATATAATGCTTAATAAGAATTATAGGAAGATATTGGCCGGGCGCAA
>NW_012112631.1:7439-7797 GCF_000951035.1 Colobus angolensis palliatus
TTGTTGATGGCTAAAGCAGGGCAGAGTGAGAGGAAGAGGAAGCACAATATCTAATTTCAGAAGGAAGAAGTCACAAGGCAGACTTCCTGCCCATGTATGTTGTTTGTAAGTCAACAAAGTGAGGAAAATTGGCATTTTGAATGTTTACCCTTTCTATTTCAGTTTGCTGGCTTTTGACTTTAATTTCCCAGATTGTTTTATATACAGTTTTCTCTTTCTCCTATTAACATTTGAAATATTATAAAGAGATTAGAATAAAGATGTTCAGTCCTGTTCTTAAAAGTCTGAAAAAAATTGTGGGTCAAAGCAACTTCTTTGTATCTCTTGGGATCTAAGTTTCATAAAAGAAGAGTGAGTG
>NW_012112631.1:11897-13014 GCF_000951035.1 Colobus angolensis palliatus
GAGAATGGCGTAAACCTGGGAGGCGGAGCTTGCAGTGAGCAGAGATCCAGCCACTGCACTCCAGCCTGGGTGACAAAGCAAGAC
Organism: Colobus angolensis palliatus; assembly: GCF_000951035.1. Classification (NCBI taxonomy): domain Eukaryota; kingdom Metazoa; phylum Chordata; class Mammalia; order Primates; family Cercopithecidae; genus Colobus; species Colobus angolensis. The sequence continues at coordinate 11,982 of NW_012112631.1, forward strand.
TCCGTCTCAAAAAAAAAATAAATAAATAAATAAATAAAATAAAAAGTAATATAATATTATTGTAATATAACATATTATTAAGAGAAAATGGCATAAAGAAAAACCAAATTAGTTTAAGCTTCTAAATAGTTGATATCCTGGTACCATTTCAATAAATGATTTTCCAAAATACTTATATTTTGTTTTATAAGCTCTTTATTATGCCATTTAAAATTCTTCTCACCAGGCGAGGTGGCTCATGCCTGTAATCCCAGCACTTTGGGAGGCCGAGGCGGGCGGATCACGAGGTCAGGAGATCGAGATCATCCTGGCTAACACGGTGAAACCCCTTCTCTACTAAAAAATACAAAAAGTTAACCGGGCATGGTGACGGGCGCCTGTTGTCCCAGCTACTCGGGTGGCTGAGGCAGGAGAATGGCGTGAACCTGGGAGGTGGAGCTTGCAGTGAGCTGAGATCGCGCCACTGCACTCCAGCCTGGGCGACGAGCGAGACTCCATCTCAAAAAAAATAATAATAAAATAAAATTCTTCTCATTGCTCTCACTTGAGAATAAATAGAATTCATTTTAGTTCTTACTATAAGTCAGAAAGATTACCATATTCAATGAAAGAATAGTTCGATTTCAATGATCCAAAGATTCCTTAGCCCTTATTTCTACTAATTAGAAAGTAATGTTGCTATAGAAACTTTTGGAGGTATCCTAGGTAGAGTACACCTCATGCCCTCAAATAAAGGAGAGTTTGGCTGAGCGTGGTGGCTCGTGCCTATAATCCCAGCACTTTGGAAGGCTGAGGTGGGTGGATCACGAGATCAGAGACCAGCCTGGCCAACATGGTGAAACCCATCTCTACTAAACATACAAAAAATTAGCTGGGCATGGTAGTACACATCTGTAATCCCAGCTACTTGGTAGGCTGAGGGAGAAGAATCTCTTGAACCCGGGATGGGGAGCTTGCAGTGAGCCGAGATCACTCCATCGCACTTTAGCCTGGGCCACAGGGCGAGACTCTGTCTCAAAAAAAAAAAAAAAAA
>NW_012112632.1:0-1562 GCF_000951035.1 Colobus angolensis palliatus
TTTCATTAGTTAATGTGATGTATTATGCTTATTGATTTGTATATGTTGAACCATGTTTGTACCCCTGGGATAAATCCCACTTGATCATGGTGTGTGATATTTTTTGGCGTGGTATTGGATTTCCTTTGCTATTATTTTGTTGGAGATTTTTACATCTGTGTTCATCGAGGATAATGTCCTTTAGTTCTATTTGTTGTTGTTGTATCCTTGTCTGGTTTTGATATCAGGATAATGCTGGCCTCATAGAATAAGTTTGCAAAACTCCCATCCCCTTTTTTTTTTTTTTTTTAATAGTTTGAGAAGAATTGGTGTTCTTCTTCGGTAAAATTCAGCAGCAAAGCTATCCAGTCCTGGGCTTTTCTTTGTTGGGAGACTTTTTATCATTGACTCAACCTCATTACTCATTATTGTTCTTTTCAGATTTTCTATTTCTTCATCATTCAAACTTGTTAGGTTGTATATGTTTATAAATTTCTCTGTTTCTTCTAGATTTTCCAGTTTGTTGATGTGTAGTCAGTGGTTCATAATAGTCTCTAATGATTCTTCATATGTCTTTAGCATCAGTTGTAATGTCTCCTTTTTCATCTCTGATTTATTTGGGTCTTATTTTTTTCTTAGTTCAGCTAAAGGTTTGTCAATTTTGTTTATCTTTTCAAAAAACTAACTCTTTGTTTTGTTAATTTTTTTATTTTTAAGTCTCAATTTCAGTTATTTATTCTCTGATCATTATTATTTCTTGCCTTCTACTAATTTTGAGTTTGGTTTATTCTTGCTTTTCTAGTTCCTTGAGTGCATAATTAGATTATTTAAAATCATTCTATTTTTTGGAGGTAGGCATTTATTGCTATAAGCTCTCTCTTAGAACTGTTTTTGCTGTATCCCATAGGTTTTTGTATGTTGTTTTTCCATTTTTATTTGTTCAAAAAAATGTTTTAATTTCCTTCTTAATTTCTCCATTCAACATTGGTCGTTCAGGAGCATGTTGCTTAATTTCCATGAATTTGTTCAGTTTCCAAAGTTCCTCCTGTTAACGATTTCTAGTTTTATTCCATTGTGATCATAAAAGATACTTGACATTATTTCAATTTTTAAAAATTTGTTAAGGTTTGTTTTGTGGCCTAACATATCGTCCATCCTGAAGAATGTTCCATGTGCCAATGAGAATAATGTCTTTTCTGTAGCTGTTGAATGAAATGTTCTGTAAATGTTAGGTATGTCCATTTGGTCTGGGGTGTATTTGAACTCTGATGTTTCTTTGTTGATTTTCTGTCTGAATGATCTATACATTGCTGAAAGTGGGGTGTTGAAGTCCCCTACTGTCACTGTATTGTTGTAAATCTCTCCCTTTAGATCTATTAATATTTGCTTTATATATCTGGGTGCTCCAGTATTGACTGCATATTTATTTACAGTTGTTATATCCTCTTGCTGAATTGACATCTTTATCATTTATAATGACCTTATTTGTCTCTTTTTACAATTTCTGACTTAAGTATAGCTACCCCTGCTCTCTTTTGATTTCCATTTGCATAAAATATATGTTTCCATCCCTTCACTTTTAG
>NW_012112633.1:0-1325 GCF_000951035.1 Colobus angolensis palliatus
CAGGTGGATCACCTGAGGTCAGGAGTTCGAGACCAGCCTGGCCAACATGGTGAAATCCTGTCTCTACTAAAAATACAAAAAAATGAGGTGGGCATCATGACAGACACCTGTAATCCCAGCTACTTGGGAGGCTGACGCAGGAGAATTGCTTGAATCTGGGGGGCCGGGGGCCGGGAGAGGTTGCAGTGAGTCAAGATTGTGCCATTGCATTCCAACCTGGGCAACAAGAGCAAATCTCTATCTCAAAAATAAAATAAAATAAAATAAACTGAAACTGGACACTGGGTGTATTCATTGTAGCTGTGGTATTATTATTTTCATGAATTTATATTGCTGTTGCCAATTCACATTTAATATTACTGAGTTTTTTCTTAGCAATCTTTGATTTTGTATTTATATTTCTTTGCTTGGTTCTTAATACTATTAATGCTCTGAACACATTTATTTGCTTTATTCTGTAATGTGCATAAAATAGTTCCAAAATTATGCAGTCTATTGCTATTAGTAATACAAGCCTGTTCACTTTTGTCTGTAGTATATGGATGTACATCTACTGGGATACATAATCAGTATTGAATTAAAATGTGGTGTGAAAGAGTTTTTTTTCTTGTGAGGTTATGTTGCAGACTTGCTTTTTTAGTTAGGTTATTTTGTTTACTTTTATAAAAAATTTAAATGTGTGGTTTGCTCTTTTAAAAAAAACTTAATTGAGGCATCATTTACATATAATAACAACATACCCTTGACAACAGAGGGATTCGTGAAAAATAATACACCCATTGAAAGTATTTTGACTAATATGTACATACCTGTGTAACCACCATTACTGTCAAGATATAGAACAGTTTCGTCACAAAAAGTTTTCCTTCAGCTCCTTTGTAGTCAACAGTCAGTCTCCTACCCCTCCACCAAAACCTTAGGCAACCACAGAAGTGGTTTGACCACTTTCTTCATATTAATGCAATCATAGCATAGTACTTTTTTTTTTTTTAAGACGGAGTCTCACTCTGTCTCCCAGGCTGGAGTGCAATGGCGTGATCTCAGCTCCCTGCAACCTCCACCTCCCAGGTTCAAAGCGATTCTCCTGCCTCATCCTCCTGAGTAGCTGGGATTACAGGCGTGCGCCACCACACCTGGCTAATTTTTTTTGTATTTTTAGTAGAGGTGGGGTTTCACCATGTTGGTCCGGCTGGTCTCGAACTCCTGACCTTGTGATCTGCCTGCCTCAGCCTCCCAAAGTGCTGGGATTACAGGTGTGAGCCACCACGCTTGGCCAGAATAGTATACTTTTATGTCTAACTTCTTTTTTTTTTTTTTTTTTTTTT
>NW_012112634.1:0-1352 GCF_000951035.1 Colobus angolensis palliatus
GAATTTTCAACCCAGAATTTCATATCCAGCCAAACTAAGTTTCATAAGTGAAGGAGAAATAAAATCCTTTACAGACAAGCAAATGCTGAGAGATTTTTGTCACCACCAGGCCTGCCTTACAAGAACTCCTGAAGGAACCAGTAAACATGGAAAGGAACAACCAGTACCACCCACTGCTAAAACATGCCAAATTGTAAAGACCATCAATGCTAGGAAGAAACTGCATCAACTAACAAGCAAAACAACCTGCTAACATCATAATGACAGGATCAAATTCACACATAACAATATTAATCTTAAATGTAAATGGTTCTAAATGCCCCAATTTAAAGACACAGACTGGCAAATTGGATAGAGTCAAGTCCCATTAGAGTGCTGTATTTAGGAGACCCATCTCACGTGCAGAGACACATAGAGGCTCAAAATAAAGGCATGGAGGAAGATCTGCCAAGCAAATGGAAAACGAAAAAAGCAGGGGTTGCAATTCTAGTCTCTGATAAAACAGACTTTAATCCAACAAAGATCAAAAGAGGAAAAGAAGGCCATTACATACTGGTAAAGGGCTCAATTCAACAAGAAGAGTTAACTATCCTAAATATATATGTACCCAGTAGAGGACCACCCAGATTCACAAAACAAGTCCTCAGAAACCTACAAAGAGACTTTGTAGTCTCCAGCCTGGGTGACAGAGCAAGTCTCTGTCTCAAAAAAAAAAAAAAAAAAAATTATAAAGGGGGTATCACCACCAATCCCACAGAAGTACAAACTACCATCAGAGAATACTATAAACACCTCTACACAAATAATTTAGAAAATCTAGAAGAAATGAATAAATTCCTGGATGCACACACCCTCCCAAGACTAAACGAGGAAGAAGCTGAATATCTGAATAGACAAATAACAGGCTCTGAAATTGAGGCAATAATTAGTAGCTTACCAACCAAAAACAAGTCCAGAACCAGATGAATTCACACCCAAATTCTATCAGAGGTACAAACAGGAGCTGGTACCATTCCTTCTGAAACTATTTCAGTCAATAGAAAAAGAGGGAATCCTTCCTAACTCATTTTACGAGGCCAGCATCATCCTGATACCAAAGCCTGGCAGGGGCACAACAAAAAAAGAGAATTTTAGGCCAATATCCCTGATGAACATCGATGCAAACATCCTAAATAAAATGCTGGCAAACCAAATCCAGCAGCACATCAAAAAGCTTATCCATCATGAACAAATTGGCTTCATCCCTGGGAAGCAAGGCTGGTTCAACATATGCAAATCAATAAACGTAATCCATCATCTAAACAGAACCAAAGACAAAAACACATGATTATCTCAATAGAGGCAGAAAAGGC
>NW_012112635.1:0-1172 GCF_000951035.1 Colobus angolensis palliatus
GTCCAGTCCTTCTCTCACCCCCGCTCCCATGCTGCCCTAGTCAGCCTCCTCTGCCACTTACACCATGGCCACTGCCTCCTGATAACCCCAAGCTCCCCTGTCCACCAAGGTGACCCTCCTCAAGCCTAGCCCCACACAGTTCTGCCCTGGCTTTCCCTGCCTGGGGAGGGAGGACCAACATATTCAAAGCTGGCCTCATCTCCCCTTCCTCTTGAGCCCTGAGCATTCTTTTTTTGTTGTTGTTTCATTGGATGGTGTTTGTTTGTTTGTTTTGATACAGAGTCTCGCTCTGTCGCCCAGGCTGGAGTACAGTGGCATAATCTCAGCTCACTGCAACCTCCGCCTCCCGGGTTCAAGCAATTCTCCTGCCTCAGCCTCCCAAGTAACTGAGATTACAGGTGCCTGCCACCACGCCGGGCTGATTTTTGTATTTTTAGTAGAGATGAGGTTTCACCATGTTGGCCAGGCTGTTATCGAACTCCTGACCTCAAGTCATCCACCCGCCTCAGCCTCCCAAAGTGCTGGGATTACAGGTGTGAGCCACCACTCCTGGCCCCTGAGCATCTTTAATGCCTTCGTCTTTGCACATGCCATTCCCTCTGGACAAAACGTCCTCCCCATCTAGTGATATTGTGGTCACTCCTCCTAAAGCCTCCTTGCCTCCACTTGGGCATCAGCTCACCCTCCCACGGGCTCTTGTAGCACTTGGCTCTGAATAACCAGTGCTTGAACACTTACAACATACCCTTGCCGGCATGAACCTTTACAGCTACTGTCTCTCAAGGTCCTCCCTAAGACAGGCCCAGCTGGCCAGGAATAGTACCCCTGTTTTACAGGAGGAGGACTGGAGTGGAGGTGAGTTGACTGCTGCAGCCAGACAGCCAAGATGTGCACTAGGCAATCTCACCCCCTCCCACAGCGCCCCCATCACACAGTGGACATGGCTCTGTGCCCCAGGCCAGGCACACCTTTGGAAGGCAGGGTTGGTCTTGGCCTTTCTATCTCCAGCCCCAGCTTGGTGCTGGGCACCCACTGAACAGCTGCTGATGGAGTCAGTAACTCCCAATAGCCTGGAACCCTGTTTCCCAACCCCGGCTGTGAGCCCGGACCTGACCTACCGCCTGGAGGGCCTCCTTCTCCCGGCGCTCCCTCTCAGCCTCCTCCAGGTGCTG
>NW_012112636.1:0-1080 GCF_000951035.1 Colobus angolensis palliatus
ACCTCTGCCTCCCGGGTTCGAGCAGTTCTCCTGCCTCAACCTCCCGAGTAGCTGGGATTACAGGCACGTGCCACCACACCCAGCTAATTTCTTATATTTTTAGTAGAGACGGGGTTTCACCATGTTGGCCAGGATGGTCTCCATCTCCTGACCTCGTGATCCGCCCGTCTCGGCCTCCCAAAGTGCTGGGATTACAGGCTTGAGCCACCGCGCCCGGCCTTTATTGCTTTTTAAAATCTGAGAAGGTCTGTTTCGCCTTCAGTTTTGAAATGTAGTTTTGCTAGATATAAGATTGGTTGACAGGTTTTTTTTTCTTTTATTTGAACACTTTGATTATGTTATCTCATTGTTTTCTGTCTGCCATTGTTTCTGCTTAGAATTTAGCTGCTAATCTTACTGGGTTCCATTTTAAAATAATAAATCATTTGGTTCTTGCTGCTTTTAAGTTTTTCTCCTTGACTTTGACTTTCAACATTTTTACTGTGAGGTATCTGTCTGGATGTCCTTACCTTCCTCTTAGTTAAAATATATTGAGTTTCCTGGATGTGTGGTATATTGCTTTCAATACATTTGTGAAGTTTTCCGCCATTATTTCTTTGAATGTTTTTTCTTCCCCCTCAACTACTTTTTCTCCTCTCCTTTTGGTACTCCCATAATGAGTACCAAACTCTGCCTAGTGGTATCCCACATGTCTTAAGATTTTCCAGTTTACTGTTGAGCCCCCCCTTTATTTTTAAATTTCCATTATTGTAATTTTCAGCTTCATAAGTTTCATTTGGTTCTTTTTTGTAATTTACGTCTCTTCATTGATCTCTATCTGAGGTGATATTGTCATTATGCTTTCCTTCACTTTTTTTTTTATTTATTTATTTTTAATTAGAGACGGAGTCTCGCTCTATCGCCCAGGCTGGAGTGTAGTGGCACGATTTCGCTCACTGCAAGCTCTGCCTCCCAGGTTCACGCCATTTTCCTGCCTCACCCTCCCAAGTAGCTGGGACTACAGGCTTCCACCACCATGCCTGGCTAGTTTTTGTATTTTTAGTAGAGATGGTGTTTCACCATGTTCGCCAGGATGGTCTC
>NW_012112637.1:0-2273 GCF_000951035.1 Colobus angolensis palliatus
GCCCGTCTCGGCCTCCCAAAGTGCTGGGATTACAGGCTTGAGCCACCGCGCCCGGCCTCTTGATTTTTTTAATAATGGCCATTCTGACTGGTGTGAGATGGTATCACACTGTGGTTTTGATTTGCATTTGTCTAATGATCAGTGATGATGAGCTTTTTTTCATATGTTTGTTGGCTGCATAAATGTCTTCTTTTGAGAAGTGTCTGTTCATATCCTTTGCCCACTTTTTGATGGGATTGCTTTCCTTCTTGTAAATTTAAGTTCCTTGTAGATTCTGGATATTAGCCCATTGTCAGATGGGTAGATCGCAAAAATTTTCTCCCATTCCGTAGGCTGCCTGTTCATTCTGATGATGGTTTCTTTTGCTGTGCAGAAGCTCTTTAGTTTAATTATATTCCATTTGTCAATTTTGGCTTTTGTTGCAATTGCTTTTGGTGTTTTCATCGTGAAATCTTTGACCATGCCTATGTCCTGAATGGTATTGCCTTGGTTTTCTTCTAGGGTTTTCATGGTTTGGGTTTTACATTTAAGTCTTTAATCCATCTTGAGTTAATTTTTGTATAAGGTGTAAGGAAGGCGTCTAGTTTCAGTTTGCTGCATATGGCTAGCTAGTTTTCCCAGCACCTTTTATTAAATAGGGAATCCTTTCCCGATTGCTTGTTTTTGTCAGGTTTGTTGAAGATCAGATGGTTGTAGATGTGTGGTGTTGTTTCTGAGGTCTCTGTTCTGTTCCATTGGTCTGTATCTCTTGTTTTGGTAGCAGTACCATGCTGTTTTGGTTACTGTAGCCTTATAGTATAGTTTGAAGTCAGGTAGCATGATGCATCTAGCTTTGTTCTTTTTGCTTAGGATTGTCTTGGCTATATGGGCTCTTTCAACCATTGTGGAAGACATTGTGGCAATTCAAAGATCTAGAACCAGAAATACCACTTGTCCCAGCAATCCCATTAGTGGGTATATATCCAAAGGAATATAAATCATTATACTATAAAGACACATGCACACATATGTTAATTGCAGCATTATTTACAATAGCAAAGACACGGAACCAACCCAAATGCCCATCAATGATAGACTTGATAAAGAAAATGTGGTGCATATATGCCATGGAAAACTATGCAGACATAAAAAGGAATGAAATCATGTCCTTTGCAGGGACATGGATGAAGCTGGAAGCCATCATCCTCAGCAAACTAACACAGGAACAGAAAACCAAACACCACACGTTCTTACTCATAAGTGGGAGTTGAACAATGAGAACACATGGACACAGCAGGGGGAACAACACACACTGGGGCCCGTTGTCGGGGGAGCAAGGGGAGGGAGTGCATTAGGGCAAACACCTAATGCATGAGGTGCTTAAATCCTAGATGACAGTTTGATAGGTGCAGCAAACCACCATGACACATGTGTACCTATGTTACAAACCTGCACATTCTGCCCATGCATCCTGGAACCTAAAGTAAAATAAAATAAAATAATAATAATAATAAAAGATATTCTTGGCTTAAAAAATAGTAAGGGGAAGAGAGAATACATGCCAGAAAGGCAACAAAAAATATCCTTCAAAATGATTTCCAGGCACCACTCTATAATATAATATCAAAATCGCTCTCTAGAGATCGGAAGTCTTATTGATTACCGTATACTATTTTCATCTTTGAATTGACAAAAAATAACAATAGAATATTTTTATTTCCTTATACTGCACAATGAAGTAAAGGCTTGAAATTGTGGTAATGAAAATTAGCATGCAAAGTCAGTACACTGAATATATTGTCTATTCCCATCTTTCATTCAAATTCCTTGCATATTTAGCAAGGGTCACTCAAAAGTACCCATGCAAATCAAAAAGAAAAAACTATGGTGTGGCATGCTATAGATGGCCCCTTTTCCTGGATGACTAAACAGCATTTAAAGTTACTTGACTCCTTTATTGCAGCCAAAACCCTGCAGGTGTGTTAAAGGATGTGTTCCTAAGACAGGCACAGAAAAATATTAGTGAAAATATGTTGATTTATCACACTCATCTATGAAAAATATAGTTCTTACATTTTTTAAATTAGAATCTTTAAAACTACTAATACTTCCAAATAAGTGCATTAAAAAAACTACTTTGTTTCTTAAAAGGGTTAGAGGAGCACTATTACAAATTGCACTCTTATCTTGGCTTTGTCCCTTTAAACGCACAAGGCATTCACACTTGCTTCCTTTATGCAGTCAGATGAACAGAAAACTGTAAAACCAGACTATACAAAAATAGATCTTCCTTT
>NW_012112638.1:0-1027 GCF_000951035.1 Colobus angolensis palliatus
CCAGGATGGTCTCGATCTCCTGACCTCGTGATCCGCCCGTCTCGGCCTCCCAAAGTGCTGGGATTACAGGCTTGAGCCACCGCGCCCGGCATAAATTCTTATCTTACTGTCTTAATACGACTAATTATGACAGCTATTTTTCAGTAGTTTAATTACCATTCTACCCTGTTCTGTGGTTATAAAGACTTATTCCATACAAGAGTTTATTATTCTGTGAAATAATATATATTATTTTATATACAATATTTACATTCATGTCAACTCAAAAAGAACTAAAATTTTATGAAGTTTGTGTTCTTGTCCCCCCAATTTATAGAAATAAATAGCACCTAATAAATTCTTCATAGTTCTGTTGCTTATTTCTCTATAATCTTGATTTTATGGGATTATGTATTTCACAGATTTTACATTTCACCCTGTTAATTTGTTTTTAAGTGGATAGGATTTTTAAGCTTGAATCTTCACCACAAAATTACAGAAGAGAATGCACAATTGTCCATTCCCTTCTATTATTTATTGGTGAAGATTAAAGTTTAAAAATAGAGAAAATAGAGAAAAAATTATTTTGCTGTCCGTGATGGGGATCATTGGACACTCTAAAACTATTTTTGATTTTCCTTAAAGAACATGATTTTGGAAACTTTATATGTGGTTTGATCCCTTTAGTTTTCCCCAGACATTTCTTTCGAGCCAACCACTGTTTTACAGTGTGACCTCCAGGATACTGCTGATACTTGGTTTATAGGGCTGCTTCTCACCACTATCATATAACAATTTAAATTAATTAATTAAAAAAATGTGTTCAGAGCCTTCTTTAAGTCTAAATATAGAGTATATGTCTATCTGCTATGTTTCCCTTAACTACTAATTTGATAATTCTAAGGGGAAGAGATGATTCAGTGGGTCTGGTATGAACTGTTCTCTATAATCTGAGCAAGGCTCTGACTTCATCTTTCCTGAAGGTGGAAAAATAGTCTCATAAATTTCTTTCTTTTCTTTTTTTTTCTTTTCTTCTCGTCTCTTCTTT
>NW_012112639.1:0-1534 GCF_000951035.1 Colobus angolensis palliatus
TCCCACCACTTTGGGAAGCTGAGGCAGGTGGATCACCTGAGGTCAGGAGTTTGAGACCAGCCTGGCCAACATGATGAAACCCTATCTCTACAAAAGTACAAAAAATTAGCCAGGTATGGTGGTGCGTCCCTGTAGTCCCAGCTACTCGGGAGGCTGAGGCATGAAAACTGCTGGAACCTGGGAGGCAGAGGTTGCAGTGAGCCAAGATTGCACCACTATACTCTAGTCTGAACCAGAGTGAGACTGTCTCAAAAAATAAAATAATATAACATAAAACATAAAATAATAAAATAAAATACACCAGGTGCAGTGGCTTACGTCTATAATCCCAGGACTTTGGGAGGCCGAGGCGGGCAGATTGCTTGAGCTCAGGAATTTGAGACCAGCCTGGGCAACATGGCAAAACCCCATCTCTACTAAAAATACAAAAATTAGCCGGGCGTGGTGGCAGGTGCCTATAATTGCAGCTACTCAGGAAGCTGAGGCACAAGAATCATTCCAACCTGGGAGGCAGAGGTTGCAGTGAGCCAAGATCACACCACTGCACTCCAGTCTGGGCAACAGGGAGAGACTCTGCCTCAAAAAAATAAAAAAGGTCCCATCTTAGTTTATCTTCTGGGTCTCAGACCTCAGCTCTCCTCTGTGCCTGTGCACTGAAGAGGAAATAGATGATTCTCCAGGCACTGGGCCTGGTGGCTTCCAGAGGGCAGGCTGAGGGTCAGCAGCCTGCCCTGAAAAGGTTGGGAGGTTCAGGTTATGGTTCACATCTAGAGGGTTCTTGATAACACAGATTATCCCTTGGCAGAGGGCAGAAGTTACACCACTGATCTGGAATGCCTTTCCTCAGCAGAAACCTTTGCACCCTGAATACCTTGGCCCTGCCACCATCACCAACCATCCTTCACGAAACACCTCTTCGCTGCCTGACAGGGGCAGGCAGCAGACACAGTGCGCTTGAGTAGTCACCGCCTCCCATGTGCAGCCTTACCGTTTGCGAACAATGTTAATATTCTTCTCTAGCAGGTCATAGTGGATGTACTCGTTGGGCTCAAAGTGGCTCATCGCCACCTTGGCTCGTTGGCACAGGACTGAGGCCACATGGTACTGCCGCACACCCAGAGCTTTCTGCAAGAAGAAACATGACAGCCATTGTCAATGGAGCACTTAAGAGAGTCCATCCCCAAGGGCAGCTCAGTATGGTGAAAAAAATCCAGGAATTAAAGTGTCAAGAGCTGTTCAGTAACTGCAGCCTCAGCTTCCGCATCTGCAGCACAGGGGATGACAAAGCAGCCACAAGGAACACAGCCTGGGGTAGGAACAAAGTGCAAGGGATTTACAGGCAAAAATCGCTGGGATCAAAGTCAACTTCTATCATGTAAAGTATATCAACATAAGAAAAGCCCTCATTGTCTAAAACCCAGAGGAGATAGAAAATAGGGATATAGGCCGGGCGTGGTGGCTCAAGCCTGTAATCCCAGCACTTTGGGAGGCCGAGACGGGTGGATCACGAGGTCAGGAGATCGAGACCATCCTG
>NW_012112640.1:0-1276 GCF_000951035.1 Colobus angolensis palliatus
GCAGGCGGAGCTTGCAGTGAGCCGAGATTGCGCCACTGCACTCCAGCCTGGGCGACAGAGCGAGACTCCATCTCAAAAAAAACAAACAAAAAAAGACATCCAAATTGGGAAATAGAAAGTCAAACTTTCCCTTTGCAGATAACATGATCTTATATACAGAAAAACCTAAAGATTCCATCAAAAACTCTTAGAATAGATAAACAAATTCAGTAAAGTTGCAGGACATAAAAACAGCATGCAAAAATTAGTAGCATTTTTATACACCAATAATGAACTAGCAGCGAAAAAAATCAAGAAGACAATCTCATTTACAATACTTACAAAAAAATAAGAAATCTAGCAATAAATTTAACCAAGTGAAAGATCTCTACAAGGAAAATTACAAAATGAAGAGGACAAACAAATGGAAAGATATCTCATGCTTATGGATTGGGAGTATTGAAATTGTTAAGGTGACTGTATTACCACAAAAAGAATCCACAGATTAAATGCAATCCCTATCAATATACCAATGAAATTCTTCACAGAAATAGAAAAAAAAAATCCTAAAATTTGTATAGAGCCACAATAGACCCTGAATAGCCCAAGCAATACTCAGTAAAAAGAACAAAGCTGCAGACATCACACTACCTGACTTTTAAGTATAGTGTGAAGCTATAGTAGCCAAAACAGCATGATATTGGTATAAAAACAGACACATAGACCAGTGTAACAAAACAGAACTCAGAAGTAAATCCATGTATTTACAGCCAACTGATTTTCAACAAAGACGTCAAGAACATACATTGGGGAAAGGACGCTCTCTTCAAAAACTGGTGCTGAGAAAACTGGATATCCATAAGCAGAAGAATTAAATTATACCCTTGTGTCTCACCATAAACAAAAATCAACTCAAAGTGGATTTAAATGTGCAACCAGAAACTATAAAGCTACTAGACGAAAACAAAGTGAACATGCTTCATCATTGGTTGAGGCAAATATTTTATGGGTAAGATTTCAAAAGCCCAAGCAACAAAGCAAAAATAGACAAATAGGACTATATTAAACTAAAAAGTTTCTACACAGCAAAGAAAACAACCAAAAAAATGAAGAGACAACCTGTTGAATAAAAGAAAGTATTTGCAAAGTATTCATCCAACAAGGCATTCGTATCCAGAATATGCAAGAAACTCAAACAACTCAACAGCAAGAAAACAAATAATTCCTTTAAAAACTGGGCAAAGGATTTGCATAAATATTTCTCAAATGAAGACATACAAATGGCCAACAAGTATAC
>NW_012112641.1:0-1109 GCF_000951035.1 Colobus angolensis palliatus
TGTCAGAGCAAGACTCCGCCTCACAAAAAAAAAAAAAAGAAATGAATAAATTTTAAAAATCAAATATTGAAGTGTTTAAATTTGAAGAACATACTTAGGAATTTCAGAATTATATTTAAGTCTCCAGTGCAATTATTTTCAGATGTTTTTTTCATCTGAAATCATACAATTTAACCATGCTATTGCACTTTGCAAGTTAAGAACTGTTCTTCTCTTTATAGAAAGCATTATTAGCTACCATCACACATGCTTAAATTAAACTCAAGAATTTTTATTTATTTTTAAGACCAAAAAAAAAAAAAATTGGAGAGAACTAAAAAAGAAAAGAAAAATGTGTTCACAGCCTCAGTATTTTATCTTCTAGCTAAAAGTTCACCATACATGAGACTATACATCAGAATTTTTTTAAAAATCTAACAAGTTTGAAGAAAACGGGAAATCATTCTTAGCATAGAGCCTAATCGATCATGTCTTGGTTAATTTCTAATGGTGAAATAGCACTAAATCAAATATACAGTAGTTTGTTTCTTTTTACTAAGATTGACCTTATAAAAACAAAATTATATTTTTCTAAGCACTTTTCATTAAACAAAAATGAATTTCTTCTACAGTTCCTCATTAGGCAAAAATGAAAAATGTTCGTATAAAACATGGACTTGTGTGTGATTATCCAACCAAATAAAATTATTACTGGCAGGCAGGAAATAATGACTTTGAGATAATAGCTGTACTGAATCAGATGACTTATGCAAATCTTTTATCGTTGGTTACCATTTGAGTCTTGTTCTGATTCTTTTGCCTTTCCAGTTTACATTAAAAAGAGCTCATTTCTCATAGGTCAGATTCTGTTTTTATTTACAAAGGCTAAAGTCCTAATCTAATTGATTACTTGGAAATATATATCAAGAAATTATGTTGCAATATCAGATTTTGACATTAAATAAATTTCAGAGTCTCTTTCGTGTCTTATTCATTTTCTATAAACATTTGTATATATTTTTTTGAGACGGAGTCTCGCTCTGTTGCCCAGGCTGGAGTGCAGTGGCGCAATCTCGGCTCACTGCAAGCTCCGCCTCCCAGGTTCACACCATTCTCCTGCCTCAGCCTCC
>NW_012112642.1:0-698 GCF_000951035.1 Colobus angolensis palliatus
TTTTTGAGACGAAGTTTCGCTCTTGTTGCCCAGGCTGGAGTGCAAGGTGCTATCTCAGCTCACTGAAACCTCCACCTCCCCGGTTCAAGCAGTTCTCCTGCCTAAGTCTCAAGAGTAGCTGAGATTACAGGTGCCCTCCACCACACCCAGTTAATTTTTGTATTTTTAGTAGAGGCGGGGTTTCACCATATTGGCCAGGCTGGTCTTGAACTCCTGACCTTGTGATTCACCTGCCTCGGTGTTTCAAAGCACTGGGATTACAGGTGTGGACCACCATGCCCAACCTTTATCCATGTTAAGTTCATTTTATATATGGTATAAGGTTAGGGTCTAACTCCCTTCTTATGCATGTGTATATCCAGTTTTTCTGCTAACACTACTCCCCCACCTCCCACCACAAGTTTTTTTGTTTTGTATTTTTTTTTTTTTAGACGGAGTCTCCCTCTGTCGCCCAGGCTTGAGTGCAGTGGCCGGATCTCAGCTCACTGCAAGCTCCACCTCCCGAGTTCACGCCATTCTCCTGCCTCAGGCTCCTGAGTAGCTGGGACTACAGGCGCCCGCCACCTTGCCCGGCTAGTTTTTTGTATTTTTTTTTTCAGTAGGGACGGGGTTTCACCGTGTTCACCAGGATGGTCTCGATCTCCTGACCTCATGATCCGCCCGTCTCGGCCTCCCAAAGTGCTGGGATTACAGGCTTG
>NW_012112642.1:748-1071 GCF_000951035.1 Colobus angolensis palliatus
AAAAAAAAAAAAAAAAAAGGAAAACAAAAGCAATGATGAGCAACAGATATTAAAACATACTATTGACAGTTTTCACCCAAGACAAAGCATTAAATTATTTTAAAATAAATAAAAAACATACTATAAAGTCTCTATAATTAAAACTATGTGGCACTAGTGCATGAAGCAGAAACAGACTAATAAAATATCTATAAATAGACCCAAGAACATGTAGAAATTTGGTTCATAAATGTGGTATTTTGCTGGGTGTGGTAGCTCACCCCTGTAATACTAGCACTTTGGTAGGTCAAGGCAGGAGGATCACTTGAGGTCAGGAGTTCAAA
>NW_012112642.1:1121-2755 GCF_000951035.1 Colobus angolensis palliatus
CACCGTGTTCACCAGGATGGTCTCGATCTCCTGACCTCATGATCCGCCCGTCTCGGCCTCCCAAAGTGCTGGGATTACAGGCTTGAGCCACCGCGTCCGGCCAAAACTGTATATACTTAAAGTGTGCAATGTGATGTTTTGTATAAACATTGCGAAATGATTACCACTCTCATACTAATTTATGCATCCATCACTTCACAGTTACCTTTTTCACTGTGTTGAGAAAACTTAAAAACTACTTTCTTAGCAAATTCCAAGTATACAACACAGGTTTTTGTTTTTGTTTTTGTTTTTTTCGCTTTTTTTTTTTGTTTTTTAAGTCGGAGTCTTACTCTGTCACCAGGCTGGAGTTCAATGGCGTGATCTCGGTTTACTGCAACCTCTGCCTCCCGGATTCAAGAAATTCTCCTGCCTCAGCCTTCCGAGTAGCTGAGATTACAGGTGCACACCACCACACTGGGCTAATTTTTTGTATTTTCAGTAGAGGCAGGCTTTCACCATGTTGGCCATGATGGTCTTGATCTCTTGATCCCCCTCCCCCTCAGCCTCCCAAAGTGCTGGGATTACAGGCGTGAGCCACCGTGCCCGGCCGGACAATACAGTATTGTTAACTAAAATCTCCATGCTGTACTTTAAATCCCTGAATTTCTTTTTTTTTTTTTTGAGACGGAGTCTTGCTCTGTCGCCCAGGCTGGAGTGCAGTGGCCGGATCTCAGCTCACTGCAAGCTCCGCCTCCCAGGTTTACGCCATTCTCCTGCCTCAGCCTCCGGAGTAGCTGGGACTACAGGCGCCCGCCACCTCGCCTGGCCAGTTTTTTTGTATTTTTTTAGTAGAGACGGGGTTTCACCGTGTTAGCCAGGATGGTCTCGATCTCCTGACCTCGTGATCCGCCCGTCTCGGCCTCCCAAAGTGCTGGGATTACAGGCTTGAGCCACCGCGCCCGGCCAAATCCCTGAATTTCTTCATCTTATAATTGAAAGTTTATGACTAATGTCTTCCCAGTCTCTCCCCATTCTCCCATTCCCTGGCAACCAATTTTTTTTTTTTTTTTTTTTTTTCAGATGGAGTCTCGCTCTGCACCCAGGATGGAGTGCAGTGGCAGGATGTTGGTTCCCTGCAACCTCTGCCTCCTGGGTACAAGGGATTTTTGTGCCTCAGCCTCCTGATTAGCTGGGATTACAGGCGCCCACTACCATGCCTGGCTAATTTTTGTATTTTTAGAATAGACGAAGTTTTACCATGTTGGCCAGGCTGGTCTCGAACTCCTGACCTCATGATCCACCTGCCTCAGCCTCCCAAAGTGTTGGGATTGCAGGCATGAGCCACCACGCTCAGCCAACATTCTCTGCTTCTATGAGTCAAGGGCTATGTGGTTATGTTAGAGCCCACATATATGTGAGATTATACAAGATTTCCTTCTCTGTTTTAGGCTAAATAATATTCACATGTATGTATCACATTTTCTTCATTTCTAAATGTCCAGGAATATTTAGGTTGTTTCCATATCTTGTCTATTATGTTCTAAGAAGTTTGTGATGGGGCCGGGCGCGGTGGCTCAAGCCTGTAATCCCAGTACTTTGGGAGGCCGAGACGGGTGGATCACGAGGTCAGGAGATCGAGACCATCCTGGCTA
>NW_012112642.1:10495-12948 GCF_000951035.1 Colobus angolensis palliatus
AGGATGACCAGAGGTCACATTTGTCAACATCTTCGATTTGATGGAACTTGGCTGGGTTCTTTGCCACATCCTGTTTTACCAGCAAGGTCTTTATGACCTGTATCTTGTACCAATGTCCTATCTCTTCCTGTGACTAAGAATGCCTAACCTCCTGGGAATGTAGCCCAGCAAGAAAATTAAAACTGCCCTTTCTCCATTGAAGGTTCTTGGCACCACTGTGAAAAGCCATTTGATTATATCTGTGAGGGTTTATTTCTGGGCTCTCTATGCTATAACAATGGTCTCCATATCTAGTTATGCCTACACTACATTGTTTTGATTACTATAGCTTTAGCTTTGTAGTACTATTTTTTCTGCTTTTTTCTTTTTTTTTTTTTCTTTTTTTCTTTTTTTTTTTGAGACAGAGTCTGGCTCTGTCTCCCAGGCTGGAGTGCAGTGGCCGGATCTCAGCTCACTGCAAGCTCTGCCTCCCGGGTTTACGCCATTCTCCTGCCTCAGCCTCCGGAGTAGCTGGGACTACAGGCGCCTGCCACCTCGCCCGGCTAGTTTTTTGTATTTTTAGTAGAGATGGGGTTTCACCGTGTTAGCCAGGATGGTCTCGATCTCCTGACCTCGTGATCCGCCCGTCTCAGCCTCCCAAAGTGCTGGGATTACAGGCTTGAGCCACCGCGCCCGGCTGCTTTTTTCTTAAGACAGGATCTCACTCTGTTGCCCAGGCTGGAGGGCAATGGTGCAATCACAGCTCACTGCAGGGTCAACTTCCTGGGCTCAAGGGATCCCCCCACCTCAGCTCCTGAGTAGCTGGGACTACAGGTATGCACCACTATGCCGAGCTATTTTTTATTTTTATTTTTTGTAGAGCTTAAGTTGCCCAAGCTGGTCTCAAACTCCTGGACTCAAGCAGTTTTCCTGAGTCAGCCTCCCGAATTGTTGGGATTACAGGCTAGTAACTTTTGACATCACAAAGTGTGAATTCTCCAACAATCCTTTTTTTTTTTTTTTTCCTTTTTTGAGACTAAGTCTTGCTGTTGCCCAGACTGGAGGGCAATGGCATGATCTCGGCTCACCACCACAACCTCTACCTCCCAGGTTCAAACGATTCTCCTGCCTCAGCCTCCCGAGTAGTTGGGATTACAGAAGTCTGCCACTGTGCCCGGCTAATTTTTGTATTTTTAGTAGAGATGGGGTTTCACCATATTGGCCAAGCTGGTCTCAAACTCCTGACCTCAAATGATCCACCTGCCTTGGCTTCACAGAGTGTTGCCATTACAGGCGTGAGCCACCTTGCCCTACCCAACAAACTTCTTTTTCAAGATTGCTTTCGCTGTGTGGACTCCAGTGAGATTCCATCTGTGTGTGGTCTTTTGTAACCTAAACTGCAGCAGTGACTTAATATGACTTGTGCCACATTCTGCTAGTCACAGAGACGAAGCCTGGTACAATGTGAGAGGACTACACAAAGGTGTGAGTATTGAGAAACAGGGGCTATTAGGGGACAATTAGGAGGCTGGATACTACAGAGAAGAAACTGGCAATACCTGAAAACACTACCTGTGCAATCTGGAAACTTTTTTTTTTTTTTGAAATTTTGAGACAGTCTCCCCCTGTTGCCCAGGCTGGTGTGCAGTGGCGTGATCTCAACTCACTGCAACCTCCACTTCCTGGGTTCAAGTGACTCTTGTGCCTGTCTCCCTGGTAACTGGGACTATAGGAGCACACCACCACACTCGGTTTTTTTTTTTTTTTTGAGATGGAGTCTCGCTTTGTCGCCCAGGCTGGAGTGCAGTGGCACGATCTTGGCTCACTGCAAGCTCCGCCTCCCAGGTTCACGCCATTCTCCTGCATCACCCTCCTGAGTAGCTGGGACTACAGGCACCCGCCGCCTCGCCCGGCTAATTTTTCGTATTTTTAGTAGAGACGGGGCTTCACCATGTTAGCCAGGATGGTCTCCATCTCCTGACCTCATGATCCATCCGCCTCGGCCTCCCAAAGTGCTGGGATTACAGGCGTGAGCCACCATGCCCGGCCTAATTTTTTAAAATTTTTAGTAAAGACAGGGTTTGGCCATGTTGCCCAGCCTGGTCTCAAACTCCTCAGCTCAGGCAATCCTCCCACCCCAAAGTGTTGGGATTACAAGCGTGAGCCACCATGCCCGACCTTTTTCTTTTTTGAGAGAGTTTTGCTGTGTCCCCCAGGCTGGAATATGCAGTGGCACAATCTGGGCTACCTGCAGCCTCCACCTCTCAGGTTCAAGCAATGCTCCCACCTCAACCCCCAGAGTAGCTGGGAACTACAGGCATGAGCCACAACACCTGGCTAATTTTTGCATACTTTTTAGAGATGAGTTCACCATGTTACTCATGCTGGTCTCAAACTAAGGAGCTCAAAGTGCTGGAGTTACAGGCACAGGCCACTGTGCCTGGCCTTGCAATTCTGCTTTCTTTTTTTTTTTT
>NW_012112642.1:16026-16393 GCF_000951035.1 Colobus angolensis palliatus
GACTTTTTTTTTTTTTAATTTTCTTGGTTGAAATACAAATATTGTGGTTTTAGTAGACCAGTATCCTTTATCTTTAGAAAATGCAGTACCAACTACTTGAAAGTCAAGTATCAATTTCCTGCAATTTTCAACTTACTCTCAAATAGTTCGCCATAAAAGGTATTTTAGTTTTCTAGGGAGAGGGCAAATGGTAAATTTGATTCTTAATATTTGTGCAACAAAGCCTCCATCCTTTCCTCCTGGGTGCCCATTTTTGTCTTTTTGTTTAAGAGGTGAGGTCTTGCTCTGTAGCCCAGGCTGGAGTACAATGGTGTGATCATAGCTCACTTCAGTCTCGAACTCTTCGTCTCAAGTGATCCTCCCGCCT
>NW_012112643.1:0-1051 GCF_000951035.1 Colobus angolensis palliatus
TAGCCAGGATGGTCTCGATCTCCTGACCTCGTGATCCGCCTGTCTCGGCCTCCCAAAGTGCTGGGATTACAGGCTTGAGCCACCGGGCCCGGCCGGCGTCACTGCAATCTAGCCTGGGTGACACAGTGAAACTCCATCTCAAAATAAATAAATAAAAATAAATAAAGTGTATAATTTAGTAGGGTTTGATACCTTACATTATTCATGGGACATTTAATATTTTTTTTTTTCGAGATGGAGTTTCCCTCTTGTTGCTCAGGCTGGAGTGCAATGGTGCGATTTCAGCTCACCGTAACCTCCGCCTCCCAGGTTCATGTGATCTCCTGCCTTAGCCTCCCGAGTAGCTGGGATTACAGGCATAATCCTTCTTTCCTTCCTTCCTTCCTTCTTTCCTTCCTTCCTTCCTTCTTTCCTTCCTTCCTTCCTTCTTTCCTTCCTTCCTTCCTTCCTCTCTCTCTTTCTTTCTCTCTCTCTTTCTTTCTTTCTTGATGGATTCTCGCTCTGTCACACAGGCTGGAGTGCAGTGGTGTGATCTCAGCTCACCACAAACTTCACCTCCCAGTTTCAAGCGTCTCAGCTCACCACAAACTTCACCTCCCAGTTTCAAGCGATTCTCCTGCTTCAGCCTCCCAAGTACAGGCGCCCACGACCACGCCCGGCTAATTTTTGTATTTTTAGTAGAGATGGGGTTTCACCACACTGTCCAGGCTGGTTTCAAACTCCTGACCTCTTGATCCTCCCACCTCCACCTCCCAAAGTACTGGGATTACATGCATGAGTCACTGCGCCTGGCCCTCAAGTATCACATTTTTTTATTTTATTTTTTTTGAGACAGAGTTTTGCTCATGTTGTCCAGGCTGGAGTACAATGGCACGATCTGATCTTGGCTCAATGCAAACTCCGCTTCCCGGGTTCAACTGATTCTGCTGCCTCAGCCTCCCAAGTAGGTGGGACTACAGGCGCCCACCAACACGCCCAGCTAATTTTTTGTATTTTTAGTAGAGATGGGGTTTCACCGTGTTAGCCAGGATGGTCTCGATCTCCTGACCTC
>NW_012112644.1:0-2164 GCF_000951035.1 Colobus angolensis palliatus
GAAATCCCACAGCACATCAGAAAGCTTATCCACCACCATCAAGTCGGCTTCACCCCTTGGATGCAAGGCTGGTTCAACATATGCAAATCACTAAATGTCATCCATCACATAAACAGAACCAATGACAAAAACCACATGATTGTTTCAATAAATGCAGTAAAGACCTTCGATAAAATTCAACACCCCTTCTTGCTAAAAGCACTCAAACTTGGTAATGATGGAACATATCTCAAAATAATAAGAGCTATTTATGACAAACCCACAGCCAATATCATACTGAATGGGCAAAAGCTGGAAGAATTCCCTTTGAAAACTGGCACAGGACAAAGATACCCTCTCTCACCACTCCTATTCAACTTAGTATTGGAAGTTCTGGTGAGGGCAATCAGGCAAGATAAAGAAATAAAGAGTATTCAAGTAGGAAGAGAGGAAGTCGAACTGTCTCTGTTTGCAGATGACATGATTGTATATTTAGAAAACCCCATCATCTCAGCCCCAAAACTCCTTAAGCTGATAAGCAACTTCAGCAAAGTCTCAGGATACAAAATCAATATGCCAAAATTTCAAGCATTTCTAAACACCAATAATAGACCAAAAGAGAGTCAAATAATGAGTGAACTCCCATTCAAATTGTGACAAGGGGAATAAAATACCTAGAAATAAAACTTACAAGGGATGCGAAGGACCTCTTTAAGGAGAAGGACCTCTTCAAGGGAACCACTGCTCAAGGAAAGAAGAGAGGACATAAACAAATGGAAAACTATTCCATGCTTATGGATAGGAAGAATCAATATCATGAAAAATGGCAATACTGCCTAAGGTAATTTATAGATTTGATGCCATTCCCATCAAGCTACTATTGACTTTCTTCACAGAATTAGAAAAAAACTACTTTAAAGTTCATATGGAAGCAAAAAAGGGCCCGTATAGCCAAGACAACCCTAAGCAAAAAGAACAAAGCTGGAGGCATCATGCTACCTAACTTCAAACTATACTACAAGGCTACGGTAACCAAAATAGCATGGTACTGGTACCAAAACAGATATGCAGACCAATGGAACAGAAGAGAGGCCTCAGAAATAACATCTACAACCATCGAATCTTTGACAAACCTGACAAAAACAAGTAATGGGGAAAGGATTCTTTATTTAACAAAGATGTTGGGAAAACCGGCTAACCATATGCAGAAACAAAAACTGGACTCCTTCCTTACACCTTAAACAAAAATTATCTCAAGGTGGATTGGATTAAAGACTTAAATGTAAGACCTAAAACCATAAAAACCCTAGAAGGAAACCTAGGCAATACCATTCAGGACATAAGCATGGGCAAAAACTTCATGACTTAAACACCAAAAGCAGTGGCAACCAAAGCCAAAATTGTCAAAGGGATCTAATTAAACTAAAGAGCTTCTGCACAGCAAAAGAAACTATCATCAGAATGAACAGACACCCTACAGAATGGGAGAAAATTTTTGCAATCTATCCATCAGACAAAGGGCCAACATCCAGAATCTACAAGGAACTTAAACAAGTTTACAAGAGAAACACAAACAATCCCATCAAAAAGTGGGCAAAGGATATTAGCAGACACTTCTCAAAACAAGACATTTGTGCAGCCAAACAAACATAACAAAAAAAAAAATCGTCACTGGTCATTAGAGAAATGCAAATCAAAACCACAATGAGAAACCATCTAAGGCTAGTTAGAATGTAAATCATTAAAAAGTCAAGAAACAACAGATGCTGGAGAGGATGTGGAGAAACAGGAATGCTTTTACACTGTTGGTGGGTGTGTAAATTAGTTCAACCACTGTGGAGGACAGTGTGGTGATTCCTCAAGGATCTACAACCGGGAATACCATTTGACCCAGCAATCCCATTACTGGTTGTATATCCAAAGGATTATAAATCATTCTACTCTAAAGTCACATACACACCATACACACGTATGTTTGTTACAGCACTATTCACAATAGCAAAGACTTGGGGCCAACCCAAATGTCCATCAATGATAGACCAGATAAAGAAAATGTGGCACATATACACCATGGAATACCATGCAGCCATAAAGAAGGATGTGTTCATGTCCTTTGCAGGGACATGGATGAAGCTGGAAACCATCATTCTCAGCAAACTAACACAAGAACAGAAAACCGAACACC
>NW_012112645.1:0-1061 GCF_000951035.1 Colobus angolensis palliatus
GGGAGGCGGAGCTTGCAGTAAGCTGAGATCTGGCCACTGCACTCCAGCCCGGGCGGCAGAGCGAGACTCCGTCTCAAAAAAATAAAAAAAAATAAAAACCACTTAATATATCTTGGAGATTTTCCTATATTAGTACAGAGGGACTCTCTTCATTTTTTTTTTTTGCATAGCATTTATTTGAAGAGATGAACCATAATTTACCAGACATTTAGCTTGTTTCCAGTCCTTTCTTATTACAAACCATATGGCAATAAATACAATGTGCAAGTATTCTGTGAAATAAATTTCCGGAGGTAAAATTGCTGAGTCCGAGGGTATATGCCTTTGTAATTTTGACAAATAATGCCAAATTGCCTTCTATAAGGATTGTACCAACTTCTACTCCCCAGCAATGTAAGAAAATGCCTATTTCTTCACAGCTTGGCCAGAAGGTGTTATTAATAACACCTTCAAT
Source organism: Colobus angolensis palliatus (assembly GCF_000951035.1). Lineage (NCBI taxonomy): Eukaryota > Metazoa > Chordata > Mammalia > Primates > Cercopithecidae > Colobus > Colobus angolensis. The sequence continues at coordinate 455 of NW_012112645.1, forward strand.
TTTTTTCAACTTGATAAATAAAATATGACTTTTAGTGTAACTTTAATTTACATTTCTTTTATAATAAATGAGGCTGCTAATCTTTTCATGTTTAGTAGATTTTTTTTTTCTTTTTTGGAATTTGTATGTCTGTTTTTCTACACATTTGTAGGTCTTTTTCTTATCAATTATCTAGGACTTCTTTCCATATTAGGAAGTTTAGCTCTTCGTGCTATAAGCTTCAAATGTTTTTTCAATGATAATATTAAAAGCTGTGACATATGCAAAATGCTGTTATTTTTGGAAGCAAGTAGAATTAATTAGAGAAGTGAGAGCCAAATTGGGGGCACTGATCAGAAGGCTATGGAATCACTTCTTGCCAAATGACAAGGGCTTTCTCTAAGCTGGTGGGAATAGAGGTAAAAGTTATTACAAAGAAATAATTGACAAGAGTTATTAATTAGCTCCAGGCATTGTGGTGCATGCCTGTAGTACCAGCTACTTGGGAGGCTGAGGCAGACTATCACTTGAGCCAGGAACTTGAGGCTGAGTGTGCTGACTGAGCCTGTGCATAGCTACTGCACTCCAGCCTGCGCAATACAGTGAGCCCTCATTACAAAAAAAAAAA
>NW_012112646.1:0-1516 GCF_000951035.1 Colobus angolensis palliatus
GCTCAATAAATATTGAGTTGCTATTATTGTTTTTATTAGTGCTAAGTAAGTAGGTCATCAATAACATATATTCATGGACTGTGAATATTTTAGAAGACACTGGATTTTCCAAAGGAAAAATATGACTTATGATGCAGTGGAAGAAGAAAGAAAAATAAAAATATAACTGATAAAAACAAAAATGTAAATAGTACAATAAAGTCTAAGTGGAATAATGTAAACAAATGTTTCAAGTGTTAATAATTATTATAATTACCCCACTACTATCCATTAGTGATCAATAATTTAGTAAATTGTGCGTAAGTTCACACTTGTACTGTCAAGACAATGGATTTTTTTAAAACAGGTGGCTGTAAAATTCTAAGTAACTCTGAATCCAAACAACATATTTTAAAAGCAACTACTGATTACTTAGTATGAAAAAAGAACATTTATCTCAAACAGTAGCTAACATATGTTCATAAAACACTCAACCCATTCCTTTTAAAACAGAGATGCCAGCATTGTTAATCTTGTTCTACACATTCTAGTCAATGCAATAAAACATGAAATGGAAATAAGAATTATAGCTATTATCATTCATAAATGATGCTATGGTCTACTTAGGACTTTCAAGGAATACATTGAAAAACTATTATAATAGAACTAATAAGAAAGTCACCTAATATGATTGAAAACAAAGTACATACCCCCAAAATCAGTACCTTCTTAAATAATGCCAGCAATAGCAGTAAATGTAAGGATAAACAGATTCTTTTCATAATTGCAGTTTAAAAAAATGTTAAATGCCTAGAAATAACTTAGAAAAGGGTAGGACTTCTGTATTTCCCCACCTCACACACACACAAAACACCTGCAACAACTTATTGAGAGACAAAAGAAAACTTGAATAAAGTTCATAAACCATATTCTTAGATGAGAGACTAAGTATTATCAAAATACCTACTTTCTGTGCATTCATTTATCATTTCCAGTCAATTATAATAAAAACATTCGTGAAGTTTTCTCAAAGTTGGCAAGGTGATTATAGTGTCCTCTGGAAGGATAAGGCCAGATTTCACTTGGATTTAAGGCAATTAGAAAACATGTCTTATATATCCAAGCTTATGAAGCAAGGGTCATGCACATACATGTATGCATAAGAAAAGCCCGGAAGAAAATTATTTTAGGCATGTTTATCTCTGGATGATGGGATTATGGGTAGATTTTTGCTGTTGTTGTCCTCCTGCATTTGACAAAATCTTTACAGTAACTACTCTATCTATCTATCTATCTTTTGTTTGTTTGTTTTTGTTTTTGAGATGGAGTTTCACTCTCCTCACCCAGGCTGGAGTGCAGTGCCACGTTCTCAGTTCACTACAACCTCTGCCTCTCAGGTTGAAGCGATTCTCCTGCCTCAGCCTCCCAAGTAGCTGGGATTACAGGCACCCACCACCACGCCCAGCTAATTTTTGTATTTTTAGTAGAGACAGGATTTCACCATGTTAGCCAGGATGGTCTCGAACTACTGACCTCG
>NW_012112647.1:0-1072 GCF_000951035.1 Colobus angolensis palliatus
ACAGCCCGGGGCAGTACCACACCCTTGGCCGTCCTGGCCAAAGGTGGGCCACTCAAACACAGCTACTTTCAGTCAATAAGACTGAGTTCTGTGATATATCTTTGGGGTGGTGTCTTTAAAAAAAAATAGTTAAGGAAAAGCACCTTTCAAAGATTCCAGTCCAGCTCAGTTGAATTAGGGAGATATCTTCGGCTGAGAACCGGGGACCATGGGCTCTGAGTGCTGGGCCCAGCTTCCCAGGGGCTCACTCGCCTCCTCATTTTGTCCGAGGCCTGTGGGTCTCCGGAGGCAGGGCTCAGGGCTGGAACCCGGAGGATAAGGCTGAGGCTCTTCCCCAACCACGCATGATTGTGTGCCCCCTGTCCCAGCAGTTCTGTCGGCCCAGGGGACTCAGGCGTTGCAGGCAGCCCAGAGGAGTGCCCAGTGGGCAATAAACCGAGTGGCGATGGAGATCCAGCACAGATCGCACGAATGCCGAGGTGCCCACCCTGCCCCCCATGCCCCAGCGGACTTGCTGCCCACCCTGGGCCCATTCTGCTGCCCCTGTCCCTTCCCTTCAGTCTTAACTCCCCTCTTGGGGGCAGAGACTGAGTTAGGCCGCAACCAAGACGATATTTGTGAAGGTCTGTTTCTCCAAGTGGAAGAGACACGCTAGGCTTGGGGCATGGCCTGTGCAAAGGCAGGGAGGCGGAAACACTCTGTGCTCCTGTGGTGACCAGGAGAAGTTCATGGTTGCTGAAATAGAACCTGTGTAGGCTGGAGGGCTGAGAGATAGGGAGAAAGAGGCTCGGCCCCGCCTGGGGTGAGGACGGGCGAGAGGGCGGCAGTAAGACTCAAAACTCTGTTTCTCCGCAGGATCTGGGCGCCCCAGGCCTCAAGCTCTCCTCCAGGACCCACCTGAGCCAGGTGAGGCTGAAAAGGCTGGAGAGGGCAGGCCTGAGAGCCCGGTGGGCCTCGAAGGCGAGGATGGCCAGAACATGTCCCTCGTGACACCCCTTGCCCCTTTCTAGGGCGGTGCGGCGAGAGGCGCCCGAGCACTGCCAACGTGACGCGGGCCCACGGCCGCATCGTG
>NW_012112648.1:0-1224 GCF_000951035.1 Colobus angolensis palliatus
AAAAAAAAATCTCCACCAGCCATATGTGAGAATTTCTGTTGTTTCTCATTCTGCCAACTCTTATTATTTCCCATATTTTCCCCGGTTTTATTTAGACATCACTGGCAAATAAAAATTGTGCATATTTAATTAAAGTGAAAATGTGATGCTTTGCCGGGCGCGGTGGCTCACGCCTATAATCCCAGCACTTTGGGAGGCTGACGCGGGTAGATCATGAGGTCAGGAGATCAAGACCATCCTGGCTAACATGGTGAAATTATGTCTCTACTAAAAATACAAAAAATTAGCCGGGTGTGGTGGTGGGCGCCTGCAGTCCCAGCTACTCAGGAGGCTGAGGCAGGAGAATGGCGTGAAGCCGGGAGGCAGAGGTTGCAGTGAGCCAAGATCACGCCACTGCACTCCAGCCTGGGTGACAGAGCGAGACTCTGTCTCAAAACAACAACAAAAAAAAGTGATGCTTTGATACACCTATACACTGAAATGATCAGCACAATCATATCTCACTGTGGTTTTAATTTGCATTTCCCTGATGATTAATGATGTTGAGCATGTTTTCATACACCTGTTAGCCATTCGTATGTCTTCTTTTGAGGAATGTCTATTCAGACCATTTGCCCATTTTTAAATTGAGTCATTTGTTATGTTCCTATTGAGTTATATGAGTTCTTTATATATTTTGGATATCAACCCCTTACCAGATGTATGGCTTACAAATATTTTCTTCCCATCCATAAGTTGCCTTTTAATTTCCTTGATTGCTTCCTTTGCTTTGCAGAACCTCTTTAGTCTGTTGCAGTTCCACTTATATTTGCTTTTGTTCTCTGTGCTTTTGTTGTCAAATCCAAAAAATCATCACCAAGGCTGGGCGTGGGGGCTCACGCCTGTAATCCCAGAACTTTAGGAGGCCAAGGCATGTGGTCAAGCCAATGAAAATTTGATAGATTTATTCATAAGGTTTTATTAAAATTAGTTTTAACATTAATAAATACACCATATAAAGGTAAAATTTGGGTTTTCTCTTTTGAACAAAATTTGTGTAATATTAATAAGAGATAAAGTAGCTTTGTTTACCTTTTAAGTAAACTGGAGGGAAAAAATGGAGTGGAGAGAGATTTGTTTGGTCTCATACTGTCTTATTGTTTGAGAAACTACATCTCCTATTAAAACGTAAGCATTTTTGTTTCATCATTTTGGCTAAATAAATGACTTTTTTTTTTTTTTTTT
>NW_012112649.1:0-2506 GCF_000951035.1 Colobus angolensis palliatus
GGCTGAGGCGGGCGGATCACCTGAGGTCAGGAGTTTGAGACCAGCCTGGCCAATGTGACGAAACCCCTTCTCTGCTAAAAATGCAAAAATTAGCCTGGCATGGTGGTGGATGCCTGTAATCCCAGCTATTCGGGAGGCTGAGGCAGGAGAATGGCGTAAACCCGGGAGGCGGAGCTTACGGTGAGCCGAGATCCGAGATCCGGCCACTGCACTCCAGCCTGGGCGACAGAGCGAGACTCTGTCTCAGAAACAAAAATAAACAAACAGATGGGTGTGAATATGTTACGAAGCCAAGCGAGCCCAGCCCTCTTTCATCAGACTGTATGGCCTCAGATCAGCAAGGGAAGTATTGAGCTTAGGGACACCAACTAATGGAGTGGGCAGGGATGAGATGGCACATAGAATGTGGTGATCGCTTTCCATGTCAAGTCTTTCTTTTTTTTTTTTTTTTTTTTTTTTTTTTTGAGACAGAGTCTCGCTCTGCTGCCCAGGCTGGAGTGCTGTGGCCGGATCTCAGCTCACTGCAAGCTCCGCCTCCCGGGTTCACGCCATTCTCCTGCCTCAGCCTCCCAAGTAGCTGGGACTATAGGCGCCCGCCACCTCGCCCGGCTAGTTTTTTGTATTTTTTAGTAGAGACGGGGTTTCACCGGGTTAGCCAGGATGGTCTCGATCTCCTGCCACGTCAAGTCTTTCTTGTATGTTAGTGGCACTGGGTCTCGCTGTGTCCCCAAGGCTAGAGTACAGTGGCACAATTACGGTTCACTGCAGCCTCAACCTCCCGGGACAAAGTGATCCTCCCACCTCAGTCTCCTGAGTAGCTGGGACAACATGCTTGGCCTGCCACTCCTGGCTAACTTTTTATTTTTTGTAGAGATGGAGTCTCCTTTGTTGCCCAGGCTGGTACTGAACTCGCTCAAGTGATCCTCCCAGCTGGGCCTCACAAAGTGCTGGAATTATAGGAGTGAGCCACTGTGCCCAGCCCTCAGTGTGAAGACTTTCTGCACTATCTCTACACTGACAGCTCCCTAATTTATGTTTCTTTCTGGACTCATCCCTTAACTCCAGAATCATATATCCAACCGTCTAGTATACATACCCAGTTGGATGTCTAATAGGTATTTCCTTTTTTTTGAGACAGAGTCTCGCTCTGTCACCCAGACTGGAGTGCTGGAGTGCAGTGGCCGGATGTCGGCTCACTGCAAGCTCCACAATCTCTGCTCACTGCAAGCTCTGCATCCCAGGTTCACGCCATTCTCCTGCCTCAGCCTCCCGAGTAGCTGGGACTACAGGCGCCCGCCACTATGCCCAGCTAATTTTTTGTATTTTTTAGTAGAGATGGGGTTTTACTGTGTTAGCCAGGATGGTCTCGATCTCACCTCGTGATCCACCCGCGTCGGCCTCCCAAAGTGCTGGGATTACAGGCGTGAACCACTGCGCCCAGCCTAGGTATTTGAAACTTACATCTAAAAATCAAGCTACCGAATTCCCACCACCCAAATAACACTTCTACAGTCTTCCTCTCTTTTTTTTTTTTTTTTTTTTGAGACGGAGTCTTGCTCTGTTGTCCAGGCTGGAGTGCAGTGGCGCAATCTCGGCCCACTGCAACCTCTCCCTCCCGGGTTCAAGCGATTCTCCTGCCTCAGCCTCCCAAGTAGCTGGGACTATAGGCGCCCGCCACTATGCCCAGCTAATTTTTTGTATTTTTTAGTAGAGATGGGGTTTTACTGTGTTAGCCAGGATGGTCTCGATCTCACCTCGTGATCCACCCGCGTCGGCCTCCCAAAGTGCTGGGATTACAGGCGTGAACCACTGCGCCCAGCCTAGGTATTTGAAACTTACATCTAAAAATCAAGCTACCGAATTCCCACCACCCAAATAACACTTCTACAGTCTTCCTCTCTTTTTTTTTTTTTTTTTTTGAGACGGAGTCTCGCTCTGTCGCCCAGGCTGGAGTGCAGTGGCTCAATCTCGGCCCACTGCAACCTCTCCACCTCCTGGGTTCAAGCGATTCTCCTGCCTTAGCCTCCTGAGTAGCTGGGATTACAGGCGTGCACCACCATGCCTGGCTAATTTTTGTATTTTTAGTCGAGATGGGGATTTCACCATGTTGATCAGGCTGGTCTCAGACTCCTGACCTAGTGATCCGCTCACCTCGGTCTCCCAAAGTTGGGATTACAGGCGTGAGCCACCGCGCCCAGCCCCGTCTTCCTCTCTTTGTCACCCCATATCTGATTAGTCAGCCAATCCTATTGCCTTTCGAAATTTATGTCCAAGTCTGGACGTGATGGCTCACGCCTGTAATCCCAGCACTTTGGGAGGCCGAGGCGGGCGGATCACGAGGTCAAGAGATCTAGACCCTCCTGGCTAACACAGTGAAACCCCATTGCTACTAAAAAGAAAAATACAGCTGGGCGCAGTGGCTCACGCCTGTAATCCCAGCACTTTGGGAGGCTGAGGCGGGCGGATCACCAGGTCAGGAGATCAAGACCATCCTGGCTAACACGGT
>NW_012112650.1:0-1444 GCF_000951035.1 Colobus angolensis palliatus
CAGACTACAATAAAACTTGAAATCAATTAAAAAAAAAAAAGGAAACTTTAGAAACTATACAAATGCATGAAAATTAAACAAGATACTCCCGAATAACCATTGGGGTCAATGAAGAAATTAATATGAAAATCACAATATTTCTCAAAACAAATGAAAATGCAAACACAACACACCAAAACCTGTGGTATACAACAAAAGCAGTACTAACAGGGAAGACAATAGCAACAAACACCTATATCAAAAAAGTAGAAAGAGTTCAAATAAACAATCTAATGATACACTGCAAGGAACTAGAAAAGCAAGAATAAATTAAATCCAATATTAATAGAATGAAAGAAATAAATATCACCAGAGACCTAAGTGAAAGACTAAAAAACTATAAGACTAAAAATAACTAAAAGGATCAATGAAACAAAATTTTGGTTTTTGGAAAAGTTTTAAAAAAAATTATAGACCATTAGCTAGACTAAGAGAGAAGACCCAAAGAAACAAAATCATAAATGAAAATGGAGACATTACAACTGATACCACAGAAATACAAAAGATCATCAGAAATTATTATGCACAACTCTACACTAACAAACTGGAAAACCAAGAGGAAATAGATAAATTCCGGGCCACATGCATTCTACCAAGATTGAATTAGGAAGAAACAGAAAACTTGAACAGACCAATAACTATAGCAAGATTGAATCAGAAATAAAATGTCTCCCAATAAAGAAAACCTCATGACCCAGTGGATTCACTGTTGAATTCTGCCAAACATAATGAACTAATACCAATCTTCCTCACACTATTCCAAGAAATTGAAGAGGACGGAATTCTCCCCAACTCGTTCTACAAGGCCAGCATTATCCTGATACCCAAGCCAGACAAGGACACAACAAAACAAGAAAACTACAGGCCAGTACCTCTATCTCTGATAAACATAGATGCAAAAATCCTCAACAAATTACTAGCAAACTAAACAGCACATCAGAAAGGTAATACACTACAATCAAGTGGAATTTATACTAGGGATGCAAGGATGATTTAAGATATGCAAACCGATATACATGATACATCATATCAGTTGAATGAAGAACAAAAACCATATGATCATCTCATTTAATAAAATTCAGCAAACTAGGCAGAGAAGGAACATATTTCAAAATCATAAAAAACATATATGCCAAACCCACAGCTAATATCATACTGAATGTGGGAAAGCTGAAAGCATTTCCTCTAAGATCTGGAACAAGACAAGGCTGCCCACTTTCACCACTCCTGTTCAACATACTACTGAACGTCTGAGCCAGAGAGCATCAAGCAAGAGAAAGAAATAAAAGGCATCCAAGCTGGAAAAGAGAAAGTCAGGTTGTCCCTCTTTGGAGATGACATGCTCTTTATATTTAGAAAAACCAGAAGACACCAGCAGAAAACTTGTAGAGCTAATAAGCAAATA
>NW_012112651.1:0-1489 GCF_000951035.1 Colobus angolensis palliatus
TTGATACTCAATATTAACCATCACAGAGCACCTAAAAATTCCAAAGAAACTCTATGAATCAACAAGGGTCACGCCTCACATGGCTTCATTTTCCCAGCTCAGTAGAGATATCCAAATTATAGAAACTCTAAGGAGGAAGAGGCCATAACTAGAAAATTTGGTTGCTTCCTACCATTTATGCAAAGATAGCTGTGTATTACTTGTTATTTAATGGAGCCTTATTCCAACTCAGGATACATTCCACAAAAGGAAAGTCAAGCTTTTTAAAGGGATGTAACCAGAATTCAATTAACATAGATCTTCCCGGAAGAAAATAATCAACCTTTGGTAGAGGATGAGAACTTTAACAAGAAAAGAGAATTAGCAAACACAACCTCAGAGAGTTTTGGAGAAGGAGACATTCACTGTACATACATTGTATTGCACTTGGGAGTTAGCATCTCCGGATACTTAGTTAAAAATCATTAGCATGGCTTTCCCCCACTTTCTTGGAGATATGTACAGGGAGGAAAGAAGCACTCTTACTTGGTAAGAAAACATAGATTCACAGATCTACAGGAAGGCAAGGAAGGGGAGAAATGTAGGCCAATTATATTTTGATTGATAAATTACTGAATCACCCTATTTTATCTCTGATTTTCCTATAGTCCTATAGGAAAATATAGAGTATATTTTTAGTTTTTCAGTTGTGTGTATGTGTAGAAGAAAAACATTTGAAGATGCAGAGATGTAACTCATCACTTTGAAGAAACAAAAGAAGTGTACATAATATTATTAAATATAACTGTTTAAATTTTCTTTCTAAAATAGAAACTATAGTTCATATCATCAAATGATCAAAGTTGAGTAAGATAGAAGCAAAAAAAGAAGCTGTAGAATCTCCATTTAATTAGAAGAGAGTGTCTGATCCCTGGACACTCACCAGGGAACTGAACCTTGAACTTTCTTTTATCCAGTTTTTCTCCAAAGCCTGCCTGTAAGTCATTAATATTTAAAAAAGACAGACTAAAGATCGTACTGGTCATTCATATAAAACTAACCCATGTGTCAAAAGTTTAAGATTCTCCTGTTTAATGGCAAGGGTATGATGCTTTTACCACCTGCTAACTGGAGAAAAAGGGAACAATAATCCCACCTTGCAAGAAATCATAAAGATTAGGGATAATGCATGCAACATGCTGGTCCCACTTCTGAAGTACTAGAAGAGCTCAATACTAATAATAATAAAACTGAAAATCTTCATCAGAAAATTATATTCCTAAATCTCAGCAGTTTAGTCCTCAGAGAAAGGTCTTTGTAAAGCAATGTTTTCATGTTTGACATGAGTTTTTGTTGCAGATTATCATAAAAAGTATTCATAAGAATTATGTATATTCTGAAAAACTATAGTTGAAGACATTGTCCTTTATGTTGTATATCATTAACTCTAATTTTAAAAACCTATGTAAATTGCATTGAGCTTAGCATCAGAAAATGTTTTCCTATCTTT
>NW_012112652.1:0-2655 GCF_000951035.1 Colobus angolensis palliatus
AAAAGTGTATTCTGTGTATTTCAAGGCATTAGATCTAAACCAAGTTGCATTATTTTCATTGAAATGATATTTATTGAAAGGCTCAACTGAAAAAAGTTAAGATTTTTGATATGAAAGGGTAAGTAAAACAAAGTCAACTCTTAACAGCTTTGCAGACAGCTATCTTTGATGTCAGTATACTTAAAAACATAAGGAAGATTTCTCCCTACCTCAGGGGCACATGATTAAATTAGCAGTTTTCTATTTACTCAGCTACATATGGAATCTATCTTTACATAGTAGAAGACTGTACTAGAATTGTTCAGAAAATGTTTAAGAAAAAAGAAACCCTCTATTAATATTCTCCAAGTAAAAAGTAATTTTGGAGGTAAGTTATTAAAGAACGGTAGAGGGCACCTAGGTAGGAATAGCAAAGAAGTGAAAAAAGTTGATAGGGAGGAATCGTTCCCATACACTGTAACAAACGAGGCAAAAAAGTTACAATCCAGGAGAGTGCGTTTCAAACGCAATCAAGAACAGCCTCTAGTTCTCATTTCCGCAGGAGAAATATTCAGTAATCTCTGCATCTTTCTAAATCTCTGGGTGAATTCCTGGAGACACAGCTATTGCTGATAATCTGCAGACAGAATCTGATTCATTCCCCCCTGCTCATCTGCATACTCCAAGTTGCAGAGAAAGCTTGCGAGGATGGTGCACAGGGAAGCAGAACAGTCTGACAGCTGTCCACAGGAGGCTACGTGGAAGTAGTGAAATCTTTCATTAAGCAAGTGTGGAATGGATCTATCTACTGGGCTGGCTTCTCCAGAATATACCTCATGGAGCAAACAGAACACAGAGCAGTGCATGCTGAACAGCTACACCAACTCTTCCATAACCAGAGGATTAGGCTTGATGAGTCAGTGAGAAAACTGGAAACAAGGAGGAGATCTTCAAAGCCACTGGAAGGTTCTGATGGCTCTGACCCACTGAGAAGCTAGAGTGGAAGGCTTAATTAAAAGTTCTGATTCTAAGGTCAAAAAGGATCTGCCCATCCCAGGACAGCTCTTTGTACACCTTGTTTCTGAGCTTCACAAGACACTCTAAGGTCATCACACATGGGCACACCGTGTGGCCACAAGCCCTCATATCCACCTGATCATGCCAACTCTGCCACAAAGCAGACAAAACAATAAAAAATTTCAGGATTTTTGCTTAAGTATGAAAATCCTCAAAATCACTCAAGGTTTGTGCCTGGAGATAGAAAACATTACTGTAAACGCAGTTTTCCAATACTCAAAAAGAACCTAAGGCAACTATGAGCTATCCCTGAATGGTCTTAATCATCTGCAGAAAAGCCAGTTGGTCAGAGGACCCACCACAAATGGAAGAGTCAAATTTTCTGCCTATGTTTAAAAATGATGTTCAAATCTCAAAAAAACAACAGCATTTGGATTCAAATCCAAAACCTTTTCTGGGGAGAGAGGGAGATGAAAGTTTTTAGCCATGGGTCTGCTCTCTTCCTGGAAGGAGTAATACTTATTATATAATCCAGCTAAACTCTTTTTCCATAGTGCTTTGCTTTCTGAGTGAGCCACACAAGGACAACTTTATACTGGCTGTCCTGAGCCGTTATTTTTATTTTTAATTTTTTTTTAAAAGAATAATGGAAGTATCTCTTCAAATAAACACTTATCAAATTAAATCTGACAGAAGCTGCTTGTGGAAATTCTGCATCACTTACAGGAGGGACTCCCTGTCCAGGAAACCCATCTATCTAAAGTGATGCGAAGTGGCAGCACTGGGGGGAGCAGGTGAATGCCATGTGCTACCGACAGAAACACAGGAACTCCGTCTCCCTGGGGGCTGCTGATCTGATGGCTCTGTGGGACAGGGCCAAGCGAGACCATAGCAATTACCTTCACCAAAGCTTGCAGATGTGCAGTGGAAAATTTCGCTAATACCCTCAGTCCTCCATGGGAGTGCAGCCCAGGAGTAAATTCCCATTAATTCCTCCCACAGGCAAAGGCTAGAGAGGGATCAAAGCCTTTCCAGATAGCCGTCTGAGCACTGGACTCAGCACCATGGCCCTGGCATCCAGGCCCTACTTTGCCACTTACTCTTTCCATTTGGGGAGATTCTGTACCTTTCTGAGGATCATCTTGGGGATAATGAAGGATTTGGAGAATGGGATCTAGGAGATGGGAGATTTGGATCTGGGACTCCTACCAGTCTCTTTTGTATTTAAAATTCACAATTCTACTAGTCTTTGTAGGATCTCCACTAAGTACTAATGGATAGGTCCATCACATCTTGTGGCCTTGACCTCAATTTCAAATCTCTCTATGTACTAAGTTTTATTTGTATTACCATATTTTCTGTAAAGACTACGTGAAGACCTCATATGAAATAATACTTGTTATATGTGACCTTATATGAAACAATACCTGTTATATTTCGTATCGCTGGCAACAAAGATCACAGAAGACTGGTGCTGGTGAAAAAAAGTTAACCAGAGAAAGCCCTTCTTGGCAGGTGCTCACTGCTGCCTGTGTTTTCCAGTGGCTAGCTGAGGCTCCTCACATCCCTCCGCCCTGGCCTCTAGCTGAGGCTCCTCACGTCCCTCCGCCCTGGCCTCTAGCTGAGGCTCCTCACGTCCCTCCGCCCTGGCCTCTAGCT
>NW_012112653.1:0-323 GCF_000951035.1 Colobus angolensis palliatus
AGGTGGATCACTTGAGGTCAGGAGTTTGAGACCAGCCTGGCCAACATGGTGAAACCCTATCTCTACTAAAATTACAAAAATCAGCCAGGTGTAGTGGCACATGCCTGTAACCTCAGCTACTCGGGAGGCTAAGGCAGGAGAATCGGTTTGAACCTGGGAGACAGAGGTTGCAGTGGGTCGAGATCACACCACTGCACTCCAGGCTGGGTGACAGAACAAGACTGTCTCAAACAAAACAAAACAAAACAAAACAGGTCATCTACTTTTAAGTTAACACATTTGTTCAATAAATAGGGCAACTTGCTGGGTGCTGTGGCTCATGC
>NW_012112653.1:3663-4977 GCF_000951035.1 Colobus angolensis palliatus
CAGGATGGTCTCAATCTCCTGACCTTGTGATCCGCCCGTCTCGGCCTCCCAAAGTGCTGGGATTACAGGCGTGAGCCACCGCGCCCGGCCTGTGTAAATTCTTTGAAATGTACAAAACTGTTACCTTTTGCTCACCTAGCCTTATTGTTATAGCAGTGGTTTTCAGGAGACACTGGGTAATGTCTAGAGACATTTTGGTGGTCACATGGTATGAGTGTGTGCGTACTGGCTTCTAGCAGGTAGAGGCCAAAGGTGATGCTGAACATCCTACAGTGTAAAGGACAGTCCCCACAACAAAGAATTATCTAGCCCAAAATGTCAGTAGTGCCTGCCTTAAAATCCTGCTTTGTAGGTAGCCATAAACTTTCCTAACTGAAAGGTGCATGGAGTAACCAGTTTAAATGATGCATGTTTTCAAAACAGTTGCTCTCAATAAAGGGGCAGAAGCAGTTCATATTTACACACAGAAATAGACAAATATGTCTATGTTCCAATTACCTTTACGCAATTCCCAGGCATCTATATCTGGCTTGTTGAAGTATGTTACCCAGCGAGCATCAAACTCCTCATCTGTCTCATGTGACCCATGAGAATAGCAGCGAACTGACTGGATAGCTACAATGTGAAAGAACCATAACTTCAATGTACACAAACAGTACTTGATATATCTTGTTTAATGCATTAAATTTTGAGTCGACTATATATGTTGTGGCAGAAAAAATATTCAACAGGTCAAAGGAAATACATCTTATACATTGATATAGAAAGATATCTTTAAAATTAAGCAAATAAAACCAAGTAGAACAAAAAGTATTACATAGGCATGTTTATACTTTTCTCCCTAATGTATAATACTAGCTTGAAATGATTAACAGTGGTTCCCTCTGATTTTAAATTAACAGTGATTATCTGTGAGAGGTAAAAACTACTTCATATACTTCCATATTGTTTGAATTTTTACACATAACCAGAGTATTAATTCCTAAGTAAAAATGTCCCAGGTGGGCATAGTGGGGCACACATTTGTAGTCCCAGCTACTCAGAGGCTGAGGCAGGAAGACTGCCCGAGCCCAGGAGTTCAATGTTGTAGGGTGCTAACAATATGACAGCACCTGAGAAAATAGCTATTGCATTCCAGCCTGGGCAACACAGCGACATCCCACCTCTAAAAACTAATAGGGGCCGGGCGTGGTGGCTCAAGCCTGTAATCCCAGCACTTTGGGAGGCCGAGACGGGCGGATCATGAGGTCTCAAAAGTTTGAGACCAGCCTGGCCAATGTGATGAAACCCCCGTCTCTACTAAAAATACAAAAA
>NW_012112653.1:11145-11848 GCF_000951035.1 Colobus angolensis palliatus
TGAGACAGAGTCTCACCATGTTGCCCAGGCTGGAGTACAATGGCACAATTTTGGCTCACTGCAACCTCCACCTCCAGGTTCAAGTGATTCTCCTGCCTTAGCCTCCCGAGTAGCTGGGATTATAGGCGTGTGCCACCACGTCAGGATAATTTTTTGTATCTTTAGTAGAGACGAGGTTTCACCATGTTGGTCAGGCTGGTCTCGAACTCTTGACCTCATGGTCTGCCTGCCTCGGCCTCCCAAAGTGCTGGGATTACAGGCGTGAGCCACCGTGCCCGGCCTTAATTTCTACAACAAAAATGGATCTCCAAACCTAAATATATCTAGTAAGTGTGAACATTTAATCAAAACTACATGGATATTGAATAAGTCTCACAAGACTAATATTCAAATTTAATATATCAGAAAATAAGGCCAGGTGCGGTGGCTCACACCTGTAATCCCAGCACTTTGGGAGGCTGAGGCAGGCGGATCACTTGAGGCCAGGAGTTCAAGACCAGTTGGGCCAACATGGTGAAACCTTGTCTCTAGTAAAATACAAAAAATTAGCAAGGTGTGGTGGCATACCCCTGTAGTCTCAGCTACTTGGGAGGCTGAAGGAGGAGAACAGCTTGAACCCAGGGAGGTTGCAGTGAGCCAAGATCGTGCCACTGCACTCTAGCCTGGACAACAGAGCAAGATTCCGTCTCAAAAAAAAAAAAAA
>NW_012112653.1:14005-15198 GCF_000951035.1 Colobus angolensis palliatus
AAAAAAAAAAAAAAAAAAAAAAAAAGGCTAACATATATAGAAAAATAAAAGGGCTCATTAATCCTCCAGGTTTAAATTTAGTTAAATAGGATAGTTTTCCATTTAATACATAATCAACCCAGACAGGCCCAAAGAATGAACATTTTGGTGGTGGTAACTCTAGGAATGAGGGCACATTAACGAGTTATTGAGGCCAGGCACAGTGGCTCTCGCTTGTAATCCCAGCACTTTGGGAGGCTGAGGTGGAAGGATGACTTGAGCCCAGGAGGTCAAGGCTGCAGTGAGCTGTGCCGACTGCACTGCAGCCTGCATGACAGAGTGAGACTGTCTCAAAAAAAACAAAAAAAACAAAAAAAAAAACCGTAATCCCCAGCACTTTGGGAAGCCAGAGGCACTCCTGAGCCCAGGAGTTCCCAGACCAGCCTGGGCAACATAGGGAGATACTGTTTCTATGAAAAATATGAAAAATAAAACTGGTGGGGCACCCTTGTGGTCCCAGCGACTTGGGAGACAGAGGCAGGAGGATCAGTTAAGTCCCAGGAGGTCAAGGCTGCAGTGAGCTGTGATGGTGCCACTGCACTCCAGCCTAGGCAACACAGTGAAACTATCTCCAGAAAAAAAACAAATAATTAATTAAAAAAAAATTTTTTTTTGAGATGGAGTCTCAGTCTGTTGCCTAGACTAGAGTGCAGTGGCGCAATCTCAGCTCACTGCAACCTCTGCCTCCCGGGTTCAAGCAATTCTCCTGCCTTAGCCTCTCAAGTAGCTGGGACCACAGGTGCATGCAACCACACCCGGCTAATTTTTGGATTTTTAGTAGAGACTGGGTTTCACCATGTTCAGGCTGGTCTCGAACTCCTGACCTCAGGTGATCCACCCACCACAACCTCCCAAAGTGCTGGGATTACAGGCATGAGCCACTGTGCCCGGCTGAAAAACGTAAATTGTATTGTTACTTTAGCAAAACACAAAATCTGAACAAACATCAGGATGGCCCAAACATAACTATCTATAAGAAACAAAAATGGTTCCACCATTAAAAAGGAGTCAGTTTCGGCCAGGTGTGGTGGCTCATGCCTGTAATCCCAGCACTTTGGGAGGCTGAGGCAGGCGCATCACCTGAGGTCAGGAGTTTGAGACCAGCCTGATCAACATGGTGAAACCCCATCTCTACTAAAAACACAAAAATTAGC
>NW_012112653.1:23912-25945 GCF_000951035.1 Colobus angolensis palliatus
GGCCACAGCGCAGCGGCGGAGAGCGGCGCCCAGCATGACGGCGATGGCGGCGCGCAGGCTGAGGGTAGAGAGAAGCCGGTGTGAGCTCGCGGGTTGCCCAGGTGGTGGCGGCCACAGCGCAGCGGCGGAGAGCGGCGCCCAGCATGACGGCGATGGCGGCGCGCAGGCTGAGGGTAGAGAGAAGCCGGTGTGAGCTCGCGGGTTACTCCGGAGCTGGCGGGGGCTGGACAGGCGCACGGCGGGCGGAGCACGTAGGCCCGCCCACTGAGACTCTGGCGCGTGGGTGGGAAGGGCCACTGTGCGGCCGCCGGCGGGCTACGGCGGCCCGCTGAAGACAAACTGTTAGCCCGGCGTCCCGCCTTGTCTCTTGTCAGGTGACCTGCAGCCGCCATCCTGGAAGTACGAATGGAGGCGAGGGAGGAGCAACCGACCGTGCACTTTTCCGAGTCAGGCCCAGGAGGGCACTTAATCACCTCAAAATAGGAATGATAGCAATAACAACAAACTATAATAAAAATACCTACTTTGCGGCCGGGTGCGGTGGCTCACGCCTGTAATCCCAGCACTTTGGGAGGCCGAGGCGGGCCGATCACCTGCGGTAGGGAGTTCAAGACCAGCCTGGCCAACATGGAGGAACCCCGTCTCTACTAAAAATACAAAATTAGCTAGGCGTGGTGGCGCAACGCATGCCTGTAATCCCAGCTACTCGGGAGGCCGAGTCAGGAGAATCGCTTAAACCCAGGAAGCGGACGTCGCGGTAAGCCGAGATGGTGCCATTGCAGTCCAGCCTGGGCAACAAGAGCGAAACTCCGTCCCAAAAAACCAAACAAAACAAAAACCTACTTTGCTTAGCCCCGCCTTCTCGTTGTGGCATAAAATAAAACAACGAATGAGGGAAAAATGCCGCTGGACGCGGTTGCTGACTCCTGTAATCCTAGCACTTTGGGAGCCCAAGGCGGGCGGATCACCTGAGGTCGGGAGTTCGAGACCAGTCTGACCAACTGGAGAAACCCCCGTCTCCACTAAAAATGCAAAATTAGCCGGGCGAGGTGGCGCATGCCTATAATCCCAGCTATTTGGGAGGCTGAGGCAGGAGAATTCCTGGAACCCAGGAGGCGGAGGTTGCAGTGAGTTGAGATCGCACCATTGCACTCCAGCCTGGGCAACAAGATCAAAACTCCGTTTCAAAAAAAAAAAAAAAAAGCCTATATGTAAGGGACTTTATTAGTACATATATAAATGTACTAATATATATTAGTGGTGCGGCGCGATCTTCGCTCACTGCAAGCTCTGCCACCTCCTGGGTTCACGCCATTCTCCTGCCTCAGCCTCCCTAAAAGCTGGGACTACAGGCACCCGCCACCATTTTTTTGTATTTTTAGTAGAGTCGGGGTTTCACCGTGTTGGCCAGGATGGTCTCGATCTTCTGACCTCATGATCCGCCCGCCTCGGCCTCCCAAAGTGCTGGGATTACAGGCGTGAGCCACTGCGCCAGCGTGCACATATTCTTATATCACAAACCAGCTTGCATAAAAAATGAGTTCAACTACTTCATTTCACAGATTAGGAAAGAGACTCAGAAATTAGGTTGCTGCTGGCAGTCAAGGATATTCTCGCCACATTCTCAGTTCCGAGGATTTTCACCTGAATGTTTCTGCCCCATCTCCTACAGGAGGGCTCCTGAATCAACCATGGCTCTGAAATAGGGTCGATCAAGGTCAAAGGTGGTTGCATCTGATCTCACTTAGCTACATCCTAACTTTGAGCCCCTGGGCAGTCGAGGACACTTCTCCCAGGCCTGAAGTATCTGGATGCTGCCCAGAGTTAATGAGACATTCTGTTCTGTCTTGCTGTCTCCCATTCTCTATCCCTGGGCACACTGAGGAAAGAAAAGATGGACATTCACATGCCACTTCCTCACTTCAGGCCGACTCTCTAGGGCTTCAGCATCTGCCCTTCTTTTTTTCCTTCCTAGCAGTGTGGCTTCAGTGGGTAGGAAGCTGGCTGGGAAAGGATTTTTTTTTTTTTTTTTT
>NW_012112653.1:30615-32030 GCF_000951035.1 Colobus angolensis palliatus
GAGGCTGAGGCAGGTGGATCACTTGAGGCCTGAAGTTCAAGACCAGCCTGGCCAACATGGTGAAACCCTGTCTCTAATAAAAATACAGAAATTAGCTGCTCACGTGGTGCATGCCTGTAGTTCTAGCTACTTGGGAGACTGAGACAGGAGAATCGCTTGAAACCTGGAGGCAGAGGTTGCAGTGAGCCGAGATGGCGCCACTGCACTCTAGCCTGGGCGACAGAGCAAGACTCCGTCTCCAAAAAAACAAAAAACAAAACAAATGAAACATGGGATAATAATGGAACCTACCTAATAGGTTAATAGATTGTTGGGAAGATTACCTCAGAAAATACACATAAAACACTATGTCCTGCCTGGTACACAGTAATGGCTCAATAAATGCTTACTGTTGCTCTCTAAAAGAGCATTTTCTTGTTGTAAAATTGTAGCGGGACAGGACAAGTTGTGAGATGGGGATGTTTTAGTCTGTTTTGTGCTACTATAACAGAATGCCTGAAACTGGGTTATTTATTTATTTATTTATTTATTTATTGAGACAGGATCACCCAGGCTGGAGTGCAGTGGTGTGATCTTGGCTCACTGCAGCCTTGACCTCCTGTGCTCAAGCAATCCTCCCATCTTAGCCTCCTGAGTAGCTAGCACCACAGGCATGTGTCACCTTGCCCAGCAAATTTTTGTACAGATAATTTACAATGAACAGAAATTTATTGGCTCATATTTCTGGAGGCTGAGAAGTCCAATATCAATGGCATCTTGTGAGAGCCTTCTTGCTGCATCATCCCAGGGCAGAAGGCATCACATGGTGGAATGGAATGGCAAAGAGAATGCAAGGGGGGGGTGAACCCACTCCCTTGATGAACAAATCATTCCTTTTTTTTTTTTTTTTTGAGACGGAGTTTCACCCTTCTTCCCCAGGCTGGAGTGCAATGGCTCGACCTCGGCTCACTGCAACCTCCGCCTCCCGGGTTCAAGTGATTCTCCTGGCTCAGCCTCCCAAGTAGCTGGGATTGGGCACCTGCCACCGTGACCAGGTAATTTTGTATTTTTAGTAGAGATGGTGTTTCTCTATGTTGTCTAGGCCAACCTTGAACTTCTGGGCTCAAGCAATCCTCCCACCTCAGTCTCCCAAAGTGCTGGGATTATGGACCACATCCAGCCCAGTTGTTTCTTGTGAGTGGCTTACAAATGGTCATCTTCTTCCCGTTTTCACATAGTCTTTCCTCTATGTGAACACATGTCTGTATCCTATATTCTAATGCCCTCTTTTTTTTTTGCGATGGAGTCTCACTCTGTCACCCAAGCTGGAGTGCAGTGGCGCAATCTCGGCTCACTGCAACCTTCACCTCCCAGGTTCATGCCATTCTCCTGCCTCAGTCTCCTGAGTAGCTGGGACTACAGGCGCCTGCCACCAC
>NW_012112653.1:33775-34964 GCF_000951035.1 Colobus angolensis palliatus
TTGTTGTTGTTTCATTTAGTTTTTTTTGTTGTTGTTTTGTTTTGTTTTTGAGATAGAGTTTCCCTCTGTTGCCCAGGCTGGAGTAGGGTGGCACAATCTCTGCTCACTGCACCCTCCACCTCCTGGGTTCAAATGATTCTCCTGCCTCAACCTCCCAAGTAGCTGGGACTACAGGCGGTTGCCACCACACCCGGCTAATTTTTATCTTTAGTAGAGTCAGGGTTTCGCCATGTTGGCCAGGTTGGTCTCTGACTCCTGACCTCAAGTGATCTGCCCACTTTGGCCTCCCAAAGTTCTGGGATTATAGGCGTAAGCCACTGCGCCTGGCTTGTTTTTGTGTTTTTGAGATGGAGTCTAGTTCTGTTGCCCAGGCTGGAGTGTAGTGGCATGATCTCAGCTCAATGCAAACTCTGCCTCCCGGGTTCAAGTGAATCTCCTGTCTCAGCCTCCCAAGTAGTTGGGACTATAGGCACTGGCCACCATGCCCAGCTAATTTTTTTTTTTTTTTGTATTTTTAGTAGAGACGGGGTTTTGTCATGTTAGCCAGGCTGCTCTCAAACTCCTGACCTCAGGTGATCTGCCTGCCTTGGCCTCCCAAAGTGTTGGCATTATAGGCGTGAGCCATTGTGCTGGCTTTTTTTTTTTTTTTTTTGACATGGTCTTCTTCTGTCACCTAGACTGGAGTGCAGTGGCGCAATCTCAGCCTACTGCACCCTTCACCTCCTGGGTTCAAGCAATCCTCCCACCTCAGCCTCCCGAGTAGCTGGGGTTACAGGCCCACGCCACCAAGCCCCAGCTAATTTTTGTACTTTTAGTGATGATGGGTTTTCACCATGTTGGCCAGGTTGAACTCCTGACCTCAAGTGATCCACCCACCTTGGCCTTCCAAAGTGCTGGGATTACAGGCATGAGCTACCAAGCTCACCCAGTAATCTGTATTTTTAAACCTGATTTTAGCCAAAAGGTGGAGAAGTGATAGTAATCTGTATTTTTATCAAGTGTCCAAAGCGATTCTGACAATGAGCCAAGGTTGAGAGTCCTAGTAGCATTATCTCCCTTATCTCCGCAGCACTCTGGTTTATTTTGCAAACAAGAAAACTGAGGCTCAGGCCGGGGGCGGTGGCTCAAGCCTGTAATCCCAGCACTTTGGGAGGCCGAGACGGGCGGATCACGAGGTCAGGAGATGGAG
>NW_012112654.1:0-1375 GCF_000951035.1 Colobus angolensis palliatus
GAAAAAAAAGACTCCAAGGGAAAGTTTGATAACAGACTCATTGAGACTAAAAGAGTTACACCATTTGAAGCAAGAATTCTAGGGTTAGAAACCTGTGAATATACTCAAATATAGCCAACATCAAGAGCTTTGACCGCCGGGCGCGGTGGCTCACGCCTATAATCCCAGCACTTTGGGAGGCTGAGGAGGGCGCATCACGAGGTCAAGAGACCAAGACCATCCTGGCTAACATGGTGAAACCCCATCTCTACCAAAAATGCAAAAAATTAGCTGGGCGTGGTCACGGGCGCCTGTAGTGCCAGCTGCTCGGGAGACTGAGGCAGGAGAATGGAGTGAACCCGGGAGGCGGAGGTTGCGGTGAGTGGAGATTGCACCACTGCAGTCCAACTTGGGCGACAGAGCGAGACTCCGTCTCAAAAAATAAAAATTTTAAAAAGAAATTAAAAAAACAGCTATGACCGGGAAGACCACACTGGTAGTTAAAATATAGGACGGTTTCCATACTGCTTAGTCAACAGCTGCCCTTCAATGCCTCTCCCTGGAATCATCTAGGGCTTCCTAGGATCCAACAACCAACTAAAGGGTTAACACGCAGCTTTACAGTGGAGCTCTCTACCCCTGCTTCTTGAACCACACCTAACTATTTGGAAGCTGCCTCCCACCCTCATCTCCTTCACAAGCACCGGGAATTTGTGTGGTTTCATGCCCTTTTTTTTTTTATTTTTATTTTTTTTTTTTGAGACAGTGTCTCACTCTGTCACCCAGGCTGGAGTACAATAGTGTGATCTTGGCTCACTGCAACCTCTGCCTCCCAGGGTCAAGCAATTCTCCTGCCTCAGCCTCCCAAAAAGCTGGGATTACAGGCCTCTGCCACCACGCCCGGCTAATTTTTTGTGTTTTTAATAGAGACGGAGTTTCGCCATGTTGGCCAGGCTGGTCTCGAACTCCTGCCCTCAGGTGGTCCACCCTCCTCAGCTTCCCAAAGTGCTGGGATTACAGGCGTGAGCCACCGTCTCCAGCTCAGTAAGATTTAGAAAGCCAGTAGGATGGTGGTTTCAGGGCCTTATGGAAATGAATTGGAATCGCAGCACCTCATCTGATTTGCTGTGTAAAACTTTACAGGTCATTTAGCCTCTGAGTCTCAGATTCCCCATCTGTAAAATGAGGGTGATAAAAGTGCCTGTGGCATAGCCCTCTTGGGAAAATTGCAGGACATCAAGTATAAAAAGCCTTTAGGGCCGGGCGCGGTGGCTCAAGCCTGTAATCCCAGCACTTTGGGAGGCCGAGAGGGGCGGATCACGAGGTTGAGAGATCCAGACCATCCTGGCTAACACGGTGAAACCCCGTCTCTACTAAAAATTACAAAAAAAACTAG
>NW_012112655.1:0-1003 GCF_000951035.1 Colobus angolensis palliatus
CCGGTTCGCGGCCCCTCCGGGCTGGGCCATGGTCTTGCAAGCTGCCGCCGCGGCCGTCCCAGTGTCCAGCGTTCGCTGCCCTTCTCGGGCCCCAACGGGAGAGGAACTGGCGCTGGCGTTGGGGAAGGAAGCGGCTTGAGCAATTGGGTTCGGAGGGAGGGAGCAAAGGAGAGGAGGAGGAGGAGGGAGGGAGCTAGGGGAGGGCCCCCGTTCAGGCCTTGGGGGCCGTGGAGGGGTTTGAGCTCCAGCCAAGCCCCCAGGGCAAGCTCAGCTCCAGCGCCCTGGGTACCGCCGCCACTGCAGCTCCCCCGGGTCGCGGGCGGTCCCACCCCAAACGGCCAGGTGAGCTCGGCAGCCCCGCCTCCGGCACCGAGGGGCGGGCGCGAGGACGGGCTGGGAACTCGCCTGCGGCCCTGGAAGCCCCAGTTCTCAGCATCCCAGCCGCTGCTAGGGTGTAGAGGCTCGAGGGCGCCCCTTCCGCAGCGGGCCGAGCTCGGCTTCCAGCCATGGCCTCCCAAAGTGCGGTCCTGGAGCTCCGAGGCTCTGGCTCCCCGCCCCCTTCCTTCGCCTTCCCTCTTATCTCTTCAGGAGTCTCCCTGCACTTTGTCCGGGAGTTGCCTTTGTCCCGCGCCTAGCATTCACGCAGGCAGCTCGACTGCCCCTTGTGACTGGCTAGTCTGCTTGCCTTGTGCTTTTTGTGGCCTTGACCCTCCCCGCAGCGCCCGGGGCTGCCCAGGATTCCAGCAGAGAAGCCCAAGACCAGGGTCCAGGCTGACGCTCTTCCAGGGAACTGGGGTGGGATATTCCCCTTCTGCACCGCCCTCTCTGTCCTGCTCTTCCCTCCCGTCAGTTTTCCCAGGTTGGCTTGGAGAAGCAGCTACAGGTGAATCTGAGCTGGCGCCACGGGAGCGCCCTGTTCTCTTTAGAGATGCATCCCTGCTCTCTCCCCAGGACCCCGCTTTCTGCAAATTCCAAGCTTAGGAGCTTTTTTTTTTTTTTTTTT
>NW_012112656.1:0-1466 GCF_000951035.1 Colobus angolensis palliatus
AGCTAACTATCCTAAATATATATGCACCCAATACAGGAGCACCCAGGTTTATAAAGCAAGTCCTTAGAGACCTACAAAGAGACTTAGACTCCCACGCAATAACAACAGGAGACTTTAACACCCCACTGTCAACATTAGACAGCTCAATGAGACAGAAGGTTAACAAAGATATCCAGGACTTGAACTCAGCTCTGCACCAAATGGACCTAATAGACATCGACAGAACTCTCCACCCCAAATCAACAGAATATACATTCTTCTCAGCACCACATTGCACTTATTCTAAAATTGACCACATAATTGGAAGTAAAGCCCTCCTCAGCAAATGTAAAAGAACAGAAATCACAACAAACTGTCTCTCAGATCACAGTGCAATCAAATTAGAAGTCAGGATTAAGAAACTCACTGAAAACCACACAACTCCATGTAAACTGAACAACCTGCTCCTGAATGACTGACTACATAACGAAAAGAAGGCAGAAATAAAGATGTTCTTTGAGACCAATGAGAACAAAGACACAACACACCAGAATCTCTGGGACATATTTAAAGCAGTGTGTAGAGGGAAATTTGTAGCACTAAATGCCCACAAGAGAAAGCAGGAAAGATCTAAAATTGACACCCTAACACCACAATTAAAAGAACTAGAGAAGCAAGAGTAAGAAGCTAGAAGACGGCAAGAAATAACTAACATCAGAGCAGAACTGAAGGAAATAGAGACACAAAAAACCTTTCAAAAACTCAATGAATCCAGGAGCTGGTTTTTTGAAAAGATCAACAAAATTGATAGACTGCTAACTAGACTAATAAAAAAGAAAACAGAGAAGAATCAAATAGATGCAATAAAAAATGATAAAGGGGATATCACCACTGATCCCACAGAAATACAAACTACCATCAGAGAATACTATAAACACCTCTACGCAAATAAACTAGAAAATCTAGAAGAAATGGATAAATTCCTGGACACATACACCCTACCAAGACTAAACCAGGAAGAAGTTGAATCCCTGAATAGACCAATAACAGGTTCTGAAATTGAGGCAAAAATTAATAGCTTACCAGCCAAAAAAAGTCCAGGACCAGATGGATTCACAGCCGAATTCTACCAACAGTACAAAAAGGAGCTGGTACCATTCCTTCTGAAACTATTTCAATGAAGAGAAAAAGAGGGAGTCCTCCCTAACTCACTTTATGAGGCCAGCATCATCCTGATACCAAAGCCTGGCAGACACAACAAAAAAAGAATTTTAGACCAATATCCCTGATGAGCACTGATGTGAAAATACTCAGTAAAATACTAGCAAACCGAATTCAGCAGCACATCAAAAAGCTTATCCACCATCGTGGAAGACAGTGTGGCGATTTCTCAAGAATCTTGAACTAGAAATACCATTTGACCCAGTGATCCCATTACTGGGTATATACCCAAAGGATTATAAATCATGCTGCTATAAAGACACATG
>NW_012112657.1:0-1334 GCF_000951035.1 Colobus angolensis palliatus
AAGGCAATAAACACTGAAAAATTACAAATTACATTTTTCCTAATTTTGCCTAGAAAATGAAAGAAACCCTAGTTAAACCAAAGTACCAAATGAAAGAAATTAATTAGGTGTCTCGATAAACTTAGAAAATTCTATAGCTTTTATTAGTAACAACTACACAGAATTCTGAAACAAAGAAAACCTATGTTCTATTCACACTGACAAAATGAAATTCATAGGAATAACTTTAATAAAGAAGGTATAGGTCCTATGTAAAGAAAACCATAAACTACTAAAAACATTATAGAATCTGAATACAGAAAGATACCCCATGTATCCTCATGGCAAGTCTTGTAACTAAATTATCAGTTTTCTCACAATTAATGCAGGAATATCATGTGATCCCAATTAGAATCCTAAAAACTAATTAAGAATTAAATTTTTGGTTTTTAAAACTTTTAAGGATGTAAAACTTCAAGCAAATTCAAAAGACAAGTCACTGGGTGAAGATGTCAGCAATAAATTTTTTTTTTTTTTTTTGAGACGGAGTCTGGCTCTGTCGCTCAGGCTGGAGTGCAGTGGCGCAATCTCGGCTCACTACAACCTCCGCCTCCTGGTTCAAGTGATTCTCCTGCCTCCTGAGTAGCTGGGTCTACAGGCGACCACCAGCATGCTTGGCTAATTTTTGCATTTTTAGTAGAGACAGGGTTTCATCATGTTGGTCAGAATGC
Organism: Colobus angolensis palliatus; assembly: GCF_000951035.1. Taxonomy (NCBI): domain Eukaryota; kingdom Metazoa; phylum Chordata; class Mammalia; order Primates; family Cercopithecidae; genus Colobus; species Colobus angolensis. The sequence continues at coordinate 711 of NW_012112657.1, forward strand.
TCTCGGACTCTTGACCTCAAGTGAACTGCCCACCTCGGCCTCCCAAAGTGCTGGAATTACAGGCGTGAACCATTGCGCCCGGACAAGAACAAATCTTAATAGTAAAGGGCTGAGGCAGAATGATGACCTGCGCCCAGGAGGTCAAGACCAGCCCGGGCAACACAGAGACTCTATCTCTCCAAAAAGTAGAAAAATTTGCAGGGCATGGTAGTGCCTACCTGTAGTCCCCACTACTTGGGAGGTTGAGATGGGATGATTGCATGAGCCCAGGAAGCTGTAGTGAGCTATGATGGCAGCACTGCACTCCAGCCTGGGCCACAGGGTGAGATCCTAACTAAAAATAAAATAGTGAAGGCAGCGAAGAATATCATCCTATGAGATATTTCTACAGATTTATGCAAGATAGAGGCCTTTAATAGATAAAGGAAGAGAAAAAGGAAGTCTAGAACACATAGGTAGAGACTGCAGAGTGATGAGAGCCAACCTGCCTTGGGGTGGCCAGGAAAGCCCTGATCAGTGTCAGGTATAGTAGAGGTGGGAGGAAGGAGTCCAAACATAATCACAAGGAAACTTTCTGGTAATGTGAATATTCTGTATCTTAACTGACAGTGGTTCTTTTGGGAG
>NW_012112658.1:0-2258 GCF_000951035.1 Colobus angolensis palliatus
GTGGAAGACTGTGGCCGGTACCCTTCTGTGATTGAATTTGGTAAATACGAAATCCAAACCTGGTACTCCTCGCCTTACCCACAGGAATATGCAAGGTAATATAATAAATCTGGCAGGTGTATAACTTGAATGTCACATATGTGAGAAAGGAAAATTCTTGATTCTAAAGCAGGAATTAGGGATGATTTTAGGAAATAAATTTTGATAGTCAATGCTAAGTGCCTCCCAAACTATTGCTTTTGCCAGCACCTTTTAATAGTATTCCTTGTTCTCGGTAAATTCCTTATGCTCCTTAGTTACGGGCATTGCGGACATTATAAACTTTGCCATTTAGCTTCTAGACTGTGCTTTCTTTCCTTGGTTAATTGGGGAAATGTTGGGTTTGTATGAAACCCAATAAAAAAAAGAAATTTGCCACGGTGAATTATTTGGTAGACTTTCTTCTCTGGTTGCCTTTTATATTTTTTAATTAGGCCTGTTCATTTTATCTCTGATTTCTGGCATTTTATTTTCAAGTTTTTAATAGAAATTTAGCAAAAGAAGGAAAAATGGGAGAAAGTAGGTGGGAATGGGTAGTCTTAAGAGACCCTTCCCCAAGTCTTTACTTTTAGAACTATTTGTGACTTTGAAGAGAAGGCCAGGCCCAGTGGCTCACTCCTGTAATCTCATCACTTTGGGAGGCCAAGGCAGGTGGATCACCTGAGGTTAGGCGTGCAAAACCAGCCTAGCCAACGTGGCAAAACCCCATCTCTACTAAAAATACAAAAATTAGCCAGGCATGTTAGGGCACGCCTGTAATCCCAGCTACTTGGGAAGCTGAGGCAAGAGAATCACTTGAACCCAGGAGGTGGAGGTTGCAGTGAGCCGAGATCGCACCACTGCACTCCAGCTCGGGTGACAGAGTGAGATCCCATCTCAAAAAATAAAAAGTAAAAAGGAGAAAAAATGGTATCCGAGTTTTTATTTGTCTTGAACTCAAATTAGCTGTGAACACATATATCCCAAAATAGGTACATTGAGAATAGATTTCTTCCATGAAGTACATCAGGGTACACTTTACTAGTATCTTCAAAAATTTTTTAGTCTGCAAAGTTTTCAGTAATTATAAACTTGATTTTCTTATAAAATAGATCTTATTTTTTTCATTAGCATGTGAGTGTCTGGCCAATCACGTAACTGGAGAAAATGCAAAGTGTTTTCTAAAAGTTAAATGACAAAGTAAGAGTCAAGAATTTTGGTTTCTCCTCCTAGCTTATACCATTCGGTTGTGTGTTCTTGAACAATTTTTTTAAATGACTATGAGCCTTAATTTGCCTAGGTAATCATAAGCCATGTGCTCTAAAAACTTTGAATAAAATTTGTACATAAGTACAAGGTTTGAAAGTAGTCTCATCTGTGTCTGCCTGTCTCTTGAAAACCTTTTACCCCATTCTTAAACTCCAAAGACCTTGCAAGTGCCTCTAAACATTTTCTTATAAATATCAGCCGTGTTCATTAAAATATGGAAATAAAAAGTGTTCTAATTTTTAAGGTGGAGAAAAAGTCAGCAGGGAAGAGAGGTATTTGTCTTTTACTCAAAGTAACAGTGGAATTGGTAGAAAACAAATTAGATCTTTTGATTTTCAGCCCTGCCCATTTACTGCATTAGACCATGTATAAATCTATGATAATAACTTTAAAGTTACCTCTTCCAGAAGTGGAAATGGTAACAACTAAGTCCAAGGACTTTTCAGCCTCATATGTATGCAGATTGTTTAAAAATAATAAATTCACTTCTGAGTAAAATATTATAGCTATACCACTGACCATATATAATTGGAAATAAGATAGTAAGTGTGAATTTTGAAAAATATGCTTGGCCCCTTGACAGGATGGTATCCTTATTAAGTTGATTTTTAGGGTGGTGGTTCCATATCTGTAAACCTTTCTTTACATAGGATATTTTTAAGCAAACAAATGATTTGTTCACAAAGTAAAGGGAGCATGTATTATGGATTATATTGAAAAATAATGTAAGGTTGTTTTTACATTCTCTCTTTACTATTGGCTTTCTTTTTTTTTTTATTAATTAATTAATTTATTTATTTTTGAGATGGTGTCTCACTCTGTTGCCCAGGCTGGAGTGCAGTGGTGCGATCTCGATTCACTGCACCCTCTGCCTCAAGCGATTCTCCTGCCTCGGCCTCCCGAATAGCTGGGACCACAGGCGTGTGCCACCATGCCCAGCTAATTTTTGTATTTTTAGTAGAGACGAGGTT
>NW_012112659.1:0-2420 GCF_000951035.1 Colobus angolensis palliatus
TAATTCTTAACCTGTGTATTACCTCAGCCTCAGAGAGTTCCTTGTCACCATTTGGCTTGGTATACTTCTCCTGCATGAAGGGGATCCAGGAAATTTTACATTTTTTAATAAAGGGGGTCACATCTACAGTGCCCAAGGCGTAACCACATATGCCATCTTCATCTTCTAGGACAAAGCAGTAATCCAGGCTCAGGGAAAGCAGCCCTCCTACTAACCTGCTCAGAAAGAAAGAGGCCACAGTAAATTTAAGTTGCTAATATAAAATTCAGACTTCAGTGATGTAAGACCCACTGTACTTGAATGAACTTACGGAAGCTACATTTAGTGTAAGAAGGAACTGGAAATGCACACACATTCAGATTTTACTAAAGCCAAAGTCGGATTTAAAATAAATGAATATATTTCCAGTCATCACCTCCCCTCAATCTGATAAGCCTGGCTATAAGGTCTATTCCCAAATCCAAATACTCATCACATACTTGTCTCCAATAAGATCAGGCTGACTTTGAAAGGGTAAACCCACTCCATCGTCATACATTTCTCTGCAAATCTTGTACACGGATGCCTGAAAATATAATCTAGTTAAGCAACACATCAAGAAAAACGGTAGCAGAATCTAACAATATAACTCACAAGTCAGTCTGAGAAGGGAGTAACAAAATGGCCTATCAGAAATACCACCTCTTCTTTGTAAAATAAAGATTTATTCATTGAGTCAGATTTGTAAAACCAGCAAAAAACAACAAGGTTTTAGGAATACTGAGAATTGGCTTTTACAGAGGATGGTTTTTGTTTTTGTTCTTTGAGACAGAGTCTTGCTATCATCAGGCTGGAGTGCAGTGGCGCAATCTGGGCTCACTGCAGCCTCTGCCTCCTGGGTTCAAGCAATTCTCTTGCCTCAGGCTCCCGAGTAGCTGGGATTACAGGTGCGTGCCACTACACCCAGTTAATTTTTATATTTTTAGTAGAGACGGGGTTTCACCATGTTGGTCAGGATGGTCTCGATCTCCTGACCTCATGATCCGCCTGCCTCGGCCTCCCAAAGGTGTGAGCCACCGCCCCCAGCCTACAGAGGATGACTTTTGATAGTCAGTTGTGTTCAAAGGCCAGCAAACCTTGAGGTATAGTCTCTTGACTTTCTATACATTAGGGATACTTCTAAAATGTTTAAACCTGTTACTGTATTTTTTTATTTTTGTGTCGCCCAGGCTGCACTTGCACGATCTCGGCTCACTACAACCTCCACCTCCTGGGTTCAAGTGATTCTCCTGCCTCAGCCTCCCAAGTAGCTGGTACCACAGGCACCCGCTACCACACCCAGCTAATTTTTTCTATTTTTAGTAGAGACGGGGTTTCACTGTGTTAGCCAAAATGGTCTCGATCTCCTGACCTTGTGATCCACCCGCCTTGGCCTCCCAAAATGCTGGGGTTTACAGGCGTGAGCCACTGCGCCCGGCCAACATTTCACAATTATTAATACACATGCAATTCTTCACCACTTATTAATTCAGTTATTAATTCACTTATTAATCCACTTATTAATTCACTTATTAAATTAAACCACTTATTAATTCACTTATTAAATCATAAAAGGTGGGAAAAGCAGTATAAATTTACAATTCACTTCTTTCCTTTTATATCCAAAAATATATAGTTCTTTCCCTATCTTGCCCAAATACCACCAACTCCACAAATATGTACTCACCATTAGCCTTCAGTGAAGACAGGAGGCAAGCCATCATGCTTTTGGCCACACTTGGGTCAGTTACTTTTTTGTGAATGTCCATCTTTATCAGAGAAGGGAAATTAGCAAGGAAAGTTTCTGGCAATACTTCCTGTTCTTCATGGAAACTCAACATTATTTTCTGGAAAAATTAGAATCTCTTGACTTTCACAATAGTTATGCATTAGATATCTAACTCAACTACAGAACTTAGCAACAAGAAAGCAATATTTAATAACTCTTCCAGTCACTATGTAAGTTATCTCACACAGGATTATCCTGTAATTCTAGCTGACGCGTTTTCACTTTCTTTTTTTGAGACAGGATCTTCTTGTTGCCCAGGCTGGAGAGAGGCAGGCATTCTCTCTCGTGTGCACAAGCGCGCACTCTCTCTTTCCCTATTTATATTGTCAGGGCTGGTCTCAAATTCCTGGGCTCAAGTGATCCTTCTAGCTCGGCCTCCTGAAGTGCTAGAATTACAGGTGTGTGTTGCCACTGCGCCTGGCCACCGTTTTCATTTTTAAAAAGTTTGGGTCGGAGATCGAGACCATGCTAGCTGACACGGTGAAACTCTGTCTCTACTTAAAAAAATACAAAAAATTAGCCGGGTGTGGTGGCGGGTGCCTGTAGTCCCAGCTACTCGGGAGGCTCAGGCAGAATGGAGTGAACCCGGGAGGCGGAGCTTGCAGTAAGTCAA
>NW_012112660.1:0-1387 GCF_000951035.1 Colobus angolensis palliatus
TCACTGCAACCTCCACCTCCTGGGTTCATGTCATTCTCCTGCCTCAGCCTCCTGAGTAGCTGAGACTACAGGCACCCGCCACCATGCCCAGCTAATTTTTTTGGATTTTTAGTAGAGACGGGGTTTCACTGTGTCAGCTAGGATGGTCTCGATCTCCTGACCTTGTGATCCACCCGCCTCAGCCTCCCAGAGTGCTGGGATTACAGGCATGAGCCACTGCGCCTGACCGGAAAGAATCTTATGAAGACTCTTCATAAGTGTTAATAGGGATTTTATCAGCTTACTTTGGTTGCAGTTTCCAATTTTTTTAAATGTTGAGGTAATCTTTTCCACCTTCCCAATCCTAATCCTTGTAGATTCATTAGTGTTGAGCCAATGCCTTCTCATGTCTCAATTCTTTGTATATGCGTTCTTTTCAGATGTATTAAACAAAAACCCTTCACAAGCCACAAGAAAAGCTGTACACAGCTCACAAGAAAAAAAAATTCTTCTAGACTCTGAAAAACAAAAGAATTAGCAACACTTCAAACAAAAAAGCAACGAAAAGATCACTCCAGTCTTCCATTAGTTCAGTCTATGTAATTCACTTCTGCTCCACTCAATATTCATGAACACATTAGCTCTCTGTGGGAGTCTTGGAAGTTCTTCCTCTTTTCTAATGTCACAATTGCCAAAGTTCTCAGAAACTTGCCTACAAGAGCACCAGTCAGAGTCCTATAGCTGATTATAAAACCACCTTGAAAATAAAGTAAAACAACTGTGGATGAGGAAATCTCAGAAGAGCCACAGTTAAAGTCTGGTCATCTCTGTGGTACACAATAATTTCACATGACAATCCTAATTATTACGGATAATATATACTGAGACATATCAGAATTATAGGAATCTTATACAATTCTGGAACACATACTCATAACATATTCATACAAATACAGCCCAAATAAAGCCAAATACTATTTCATACTTGATAATTCTTCCTGTATGGTTTTAATATACCAAATATGCCTCTTTTGGACTTTTTATCAGATTTTTTAAAAGGCTAACTTTAGAATTTGACTTTGGAAAGTTTATCAGATATCAAAGGTTTAACTAAATTTTTGATATTACAACATGAAAGTCCAGATCACTATAAGTAAATGGGAACATCTTTACTCATTGACAGAGGGGAGACTCCACTTTCCAAACAGGACCCAGAAAAGATGGCATGAGGCCAACTGAATGTCCCCTCTTTCCCTCCTTTTTTTCCTGCTGTTACTCAAAAGGCAAACAAAACTCTTTCATTCTCTTTTAATATTACATGAAAATCTTGTTCAAAAAAGAAACCCAAATTTCACTTTTCCATTAATGTACTATTAATGTTAAATCCGACTCCTTTCTTTTTTTTTTT
>NW_012112661.1:0-1546 GCF_000951035.1 Colobus angolensis palliatus
AGCCTGGGTGACAGAGTGAGATTCCGTTAAAAAAAAAAAAAAAAGTCCACACTATCCAGTCGATATTCTATAAGGTGTTCAAGTATTACTTTCTCTTTCCATTAACTGTACTCCCAAAATGAAAGATTTATGGTTTTGTTCGTTTACAGAGTTCAGTTTTCACTAACTTAGATCTGTTCACTTCCATGCTCAGAATCTGTGAAATCCTAGTTACTCTAGGACTCATCTACAAGAACCCTTTTGTATGTCCTTTCTTTCAAGAAATATTCCTGCAGCTGAGGATTCTAAGAAACAAATTGGTTAGCTGTTCCTAAATTTATAATCTTTTAAACTTAATTGCATGAAATGATAAAAATATTTTTTACAGTATTTTTCTCTTTGAAGTATGTTGTGCTTTGTGAAAATCCTGGGTTTAAATGCATTCTTATATCCCTTTTCTCCTTATGAGTATTTCAGGTTTGTTCATGGATATTCCAGGCTTTTTCTCAAATCCAGTGACTCCTGGCCATCTTTTCCCATGCAAGAGTGAAGTGTTGAAGTCTGTCATGGAGCTCTGTGTGGCTGAGCAGGGCTTGTTAAATCACAAGTTACACTTACAGAAACTAGGAGCAAATTCATTCATTTATTTAAGAATCACTCCATCTCCTCTCCCAAATGTTAGTATTCTGGAGGGCTTTACTTCTAGAATGTTCAGTTTCTCCAGGAAAGAATCCTCCAGTCTCCTGCTCAGAGATTAAATATCTATGATCGCTAGTGGGTGGGGAGTTACTAAAGGAAGCAAGGAGATAATCTCATAATTTTATCTGTGCAACTATTTAGTTTGTAAATTTGTGTTCATTCTTCATTTTTTTCTCAGTCATGCCCCAGCCCCTTACTAGGGTCCTAGAGGTCAGATAGTCTGGTTTCATTTAGGCATACACCTTAATATTCAGTTTTCCAGCTTTAAGAAATGTGCTGACATCATTCATATGTATGAATTAATAACTTTTTTGATCATTTAAAGTCACATAAATTGAGTCTTGAGAGAATGGAGATATAATGTCATGTGCTTAAATTACAAACAAAATATGACATATTTCCAAATTTTTCTAAAATTTTATAATTTTGCAAATGCATTTTAAGATGTATTTCCTACCTGTGCAGTTTTCAAATATATGAAAGAGATGGACTTAAACTGCAAGTAAAAACAATGTAATGTAGAGAAAAGGAAACTCAATGATATGGTTCGGTGAATTCAATTAAGACTTTGATTTAAACACATTTTTATGTAAATTCACTAAAAATAGATTTTATAAAATCCAGATTATCATCAGGTAAAGATTTGGAATTTGAGGCCGGGCGCGGTGGCTCAAGCCTGTAATCCCAGCACTTTGGGAGGCCGAGACGGGTGGATCATGAGGTCAGGAGATCGAGACCACCCTGGTCTACACGGTGAAACCCCGTCTCTACTAAAAAACACAAAAAACTAGCCGGGCGAGATGGCGGGCGCCTGTAGTCCCAGCTACTCGGGAGGCTGAGGCAGGAGAATGGCGTAAACCCGGGAGGC
>NW_012112662.1:0-1193 GCF_000951035.1 Colobus angolensis palliatus
TTGGAAGTAAAGCACTCCTCAGCAAATGTAAAAGAACAGAAAATATAACAAACTGTCTCTCAGACAATAGTGCAATCAAACTAGAACTCAGGACTAAGAAACTCAATTAAAACTGCTCAACTACACAGAAACTGAACAACCTGCTCCTGTTATGTTGGGTACATAATGAAATGAAGGCAGAAATAAAGATGTTCTTTGAAACCAATGAGAACAAAGATACAACATGCCAGAATCTCTGGGACACATTTAAAGCAGTGTGTGGAGGGAATTTTATAGCACTAAATGCTCACAAGAGAAAGCAGGAAAGATCTAAAATTGACACCCTAACATCACAATTAAAAGAACTAGAGAAGAGCAAACCCATTCAAAAGCTAGCAGAAGGCAAGAAATAACTGAGATCAGGGCAGAACTGAAGGAGATGGAGACACAAAAAAAAACCCTTCAAAAAATCAATGAATCCAGGAGCTGTTTTTTTGTAAAGATCGAAAAAATATTTTTTGTAAATATTCTGTTGATAAAATTGATAGACCACTAGCAAGACTAATAAAGAAGAAAAGAGAGAAGAATCAAATAGATGCAATAAAAAATGATAAAGGGGATATGACCACCAACCCCACAGAAATACAAACTACCATCAGAGAATACTATAAACACCTCTATGCAAATTAACTAGAAAACCTAGAATACATGGATAAATTCCTGGACACATACAGCCTCCCAAGACTAAACCAGGAAGCAGTTGAATCTCTAAATAGACCAATAGCAGACTCTGAAATTGAGGCAATAATTAATAGCCTAACAACCAAAAAAAGTCCAGGACCAGATGGATTCACAGCTGAATTCCACCAGAGGACACGGTGGAGCTGGTAGCATTCCTTCTGAAATTATTTCCAATCAATAGAAAAAGAGGGAATCCTCCCTAACTCATTTTATGAGGCCAATATCATCCTGATACCAAAGCCTGGCAGAGACACAACAAAAAAAGATAATTTTAGAGCAATATCCCTGATGAACATCAATGCAAAAATCCTCAATAAAATACTGGCAAACCAAATCCAGTGGCACATCAAAAAGCTTATCCACCATGATCAAGTGGGCTTCATCCCTGAGCTGCAAGGCTGGTTCAACATATGCAAATCAATAAACGTAATCCAGCATATAAATAGAACCACAGACAAAAACCATATGATTAT
>NW_012112663.1:0-1628 GCF_000951035.1 Colobus angolensis palliatus
CAGCCTCCCTAGTAGCTGGGATTACAGGTGCCTGCTACCAAGCCCACCTAATTTTTTTGTATTTTTAGCGGCGATGGGGTTTCGCCATGTTGGTCAGGCTGGTCTCAAACTCCTGACCTCACCTCAGCCTCCCAAAGTGCTGGGATTATAGGCGTGAGCCACCATGCCCAGCCCAGGATGTCATTTTTCAAGTATTCCCTTTCAATTTACTGGTGGCCAAGGGAAAAGCCAAAGCAGATGATGGATAATTAAGAAGGTGGGGCTTTAGAACACAAAGCTTGCCAGAACTCTAGTGTGGGTGGAACTTGATTGTATTGAGTCACCATAAGTGGACAAGGAAAGAGGTCCCAGCAGGTGAAGGGGGTATAGCTCAGGGGTAGAGCATTTGACTGCAGATCAAGAGGTCCCCGGTTCAAATCCGGGTGCCCCCTTCCCGGATGTTTTCTCACTTCCATTTAAAAGTAAATACTGTCAGCTACAGTCTTACCAGAAGATAAAGGAACTTTCAACTTGTTCTTGTGTTGAAATTGTTCCTCCCACATTCCAGCTGACCACTAGGACAAAAAGCCTCTTTAGGACCTCCTTTGTATTCCATTAAGACCAAGTCCCTGAGGAGATTCTAAATCGATGAGTAAGTCTGAGAGCTGTGAACACAATTTGGCCATCGGGTGTGTGTCGGAGTATATATATAAATGTTCCTTCAACATACATTTTTGAAAACTTAGTACATGCAAAGTTTCCTTGAATTAAAACACGAAAGAAGGGCCAGGCACGGTGGCTCACGCCTATAATCCCAGCACTTTGGGAGGCTGAATTGGGTGGATCACTTGAGTTCAAGAGTTCAAGACCAGCTGAACCACATGGCGAAACCCGCCCCCCCCACCCCCCGTCTCTACCAAAAATATACAAATTAGCCAGGCATGGTGGTGCGCGTCTATAATCCCAGCTACTTGGGAGGCTGAGGCAGGAGAATTGCTTGCAACCAGGAGGCAGAGGCTACAGTGAGCCGAGATCATGCCACTGCACTCCAGCCTGGGTGACAGAGAGAGACTCCATCTCAAACAACTCTTTGATGACATCCTTTGCCATGGTCCTTAACACTACACAACTGCAACCAACCACTTTATGGGTTTTCCCTGTCAGTTTTACAGTGGCCCACCCCTTCCCCTAGTTTCTTGTCATCAACCTTAATTCGGGTGATCTGGTGTTCAGCACCAAGGGCCTTCACCAGCCACACAGGCAGGCTCATCACAGTTGGGGACAGCACACAAGGATGGGCCCAGTGCTTGTCTAAGGCTTTGGCAGCTGCTCGAATTCCACGTGCTAGACCATCGTGGATGAGGGCGGCCTTCAGGGCCTCTTGTACAGCAGTAATAAGGTCCATGACACCTCCAGCAGTGATGCCTTCCTGGCCCATGGCGGTGGGTTAGGGAGGAAGCTGATTCTTGAACACACCTGAGCCTCTGCCTCCGCGACTCAGTGGCGGTGGGTAAAGAGCAGCAGTTGGTTCTTGGTTAACACTCACTGCACCTAAAATGTGGTCTAGGTTGCATGAAAAGGGGTTCAACTTGGCCAAGACGTTGAATAAGCATTTTGGCCAGTTCGCTTGATACTACAGTCTCTGAGCA
>NW_012112664.1:0-1770 GCF_000951035.1 Colobus angolensis palliatus
CGAGTTGATGGGTGCAGCACACCAACATTGCACAAGTATACATATGTAACAAACCTGCACGTTCTGCACATGTACCCTAGAACTTAAAGTATAATAATAAAAAAAAAAAGAATAAGGAATGGAAGCATTCATTGGAAGGATAGTCCTGGCAACGCTAGGGAGTATGAGGGAGTTAAGAAAATTTAGTAAGTTTGAGGCGAGTGGGGGAAAGCCAAACTGATTTCCAGTGATTGCTTTCGGTAGGGACCCTTTTTAGTTGGGAATGGGGAATGAGTGCGCAAAGTAGTTGTTGGCCAGGCAACAATTAAGGAGTGGAGTTTTTCGTGGAGTAGATGGCTTTACGTCCAATCCTACTACAGAAATATTGGATGGAAGGCCAGGTCCAGAGAAGGACAGCAAACAGAATAAGTAGCTCCACTGTCGATTAAGAAAATTGTCTTACCTGCTACCAGGAGACTCAGCCATGGCTCGGCGAGGGTGTTGGAGGTCCCCGAGTCTCAGCACCTTCAGTTGTCATTGTCCAAATGTAGGAGCTGGTAGGATCTCCCAGAATCCTGGGAAAGGGGGTCACGTTGAGACGTGGCACCTGTTCTCAGGGTGCGGCAATCAGACGTCCAGTGTCCTTCCTGTTGGCAAGCAGGGCAGGGGTTTGCTACTTGACGAGGATTGGTACATTCACTGACCCAATGTCCTGACGCCTTGCACTTATAGCAAGGCTGCGTTGCGGCTCGGGGACCTCGTGGACCCTTGTTGGCATAGTGTCCTGCATTTACACACTTATAGAGGCTCCTTTTGTAGCCTTGGAGTCTGCGGGGTGTGTACTCTCTGGTCTGAGGTTATGAATGGGCTGTAAAGCCACCACTAGGTGCTGCACCTTCTGTTCAATGCCAGCCTGCCACTGTGCCTCAGCTGTCTCCTCTCTGGAGTCATAGACCTTAAAGGCTAATTTAATTAGGTCTTGTATTGATGTCTGAGGACCACCCTCTATCTTTTGAAGATTTTTACGAATGTCAGGAGCTGATTGAGAAATGAAATAAGACGGCAAAATGTTGGCATCTGTGGGGCAGGCCGGATCTAACCGGGTATATTGGGTTAGAACCTCAGTCAGCCTATATAAGACTGCAGCTGGATTTTCTTCTGGTTCTTTTAATTTGTTAAAATTTACAGTTTTGTCTGAGGCTGCTTGCATACCAGCCAACAAACACTGGACCATTATGTCTCACCTACGGCACCCTGGCTGGCCTACTTGCTAGTCCCATTCTGGGTCTGCCGAGGGAACGGCTTGCTCCTGCAGTGGAATGGTGGCATCAGTTAAATGTAATTAGTTAGCAAGCTGCCTGGCAGCCGCTGAGATGCACTCTTTCTCCTGAAGGTTTACGGTAAAAGTTAGGATCACCTGGAGGTCATGCCAAGTTAAGTCATAGGCCTGACAAAGATATCTAAATTCCTTGATGTATATGGTAGAATTAGCTGAGAAATCACCTAAACGCTTCTCAGTTTTGGAGAGGTTGGCCAGTGAAAAAGGGACATGAACTGTGACAACCCCCTCTGCCACAGCTACCTCTCGCAAAGGTGCTAACACTGTAGTAGGGTGTGGGGCAGGAATGGGGGCATCAGCAGGGCACTTAGAGCGGGTGTGGGCAGAAACAGGGGACTCAAGACAGCCAGTGGGGGCCCCAAATGAGGCACGGGACCGAATGGATTACTAGTAGATAAAGAAGAGGAAGGAAGAGTCTGGACGGGGGAAGAAGGAGAAGTGTAGGGCGGGGG
>NW_012112664.1:2295-16695 GCF_000951035.1 Colobus angolensis palliatus
TAACCACTGTAAGGTTTTTAAATTGCCTAGGAGGCACCCTAGAGGGGTGCTCTTTAGAAATTTAAACTGGGGGTTTCCCATTTGTTTCCTCTTTATTTACACAAGGGAGATCTCTGCCAGGCTTCAAAGCGTCCTTTGAAATCACCAGAGACAAACTGGAGGCTCTTGGAGCCAAGGTGGAGATTACTTTCAGGTGACGGTCATCTCTGTCCTGAATGGGTCTCCCGAGGCACTTGGTGACTCAAAAGTAGGCCTCCGAACTGTGCAGGATTTTTGGCCCGAGGCAGGTAAAAAGGAGGCAAGGGCACTTACCCCAGAGAGGCCATGAGAGTGAGGAAAGCGGGTCTTAGATCCTGGTCCGTCTGTGGCGTGGGAGCAGGAGGAGGTTCCTCAACCCTTAGAGGCTTGAGGAGGGTCCTCTTTCCGGGTCCGGCACCAACTGATTTGTTTTTATAAACCACCAGAGACAGCACAAAAGAACCAGCATGTAGGCAAGGCTAAAAGCAAAACTGCAAATTTATTCTTTGGTCATCTAGCTCCAGAAAGGAAGGTGTGCAAGGTAAGGTCTGTCGGCCTCCGGCAAAGGAGGCTGAGAGAGTCACCTGATAGAGCTCTTGGGCGGAGTTCCTGATGCAGTCCCAACAAAAATGGAGGCTGAGGAAGCCCGTGCCCCGCTTCTACTGCGAGCAGCTTTTCTATTAGTGGAAGGGCAATAAGTGGGGGACGGACATGTCGGAGAGGAGGAGGGGCTCCACAGGTGCCACCAGGTAAATCTTGGTCTCTTTGGATTGACATCATCTGGCGCATTTTTGATTGGTCTGCACCTTCCCATGCGCCAGCTACATTTTCACGCTCAGGGGAAAAATTGATGATATAGAACCCGAAAGTGTGCCATCTTCCCTCTGTTCACCCAAACAGAAGCTTTCTGTGAAACTGCTATGTGTCATCTTAATTCCTGTTGCTCAGTTAAGCCTAGGTTTTCATTGAGCAGTTTACTGCTTCTCTTTTCTGAAAACAGTATGATAACACTCTTTTTGTTTAGTCTGCAAAGGAATATTCAGAAGATATATGCTCCCGAATATCACTTGGTACATGTTGATCCAAAACGGTTTCCCTGATGCTGTATGAGACAACAAATATAACACTGTGAATGGAATGCACACGTCACAAAGCAGTGTCTCAGAAAGCTTCTCTCCAGTTTGTATCTGACTATATTTCCTATTTCACCATAGGCCTCAATGTGATCCCAAATATCCCTTTGCAAATCTATTCACGAGGGAGTTTCCAAGATGTGTAATGTAAAGAAAGCTTCATCTATGTGAGATGAATAAACATAGCAAAGAGCAGCTTCAGAGAAAGCTTCTTTCCAGTTTTTATCTGAAGATATTTCCTTTTTAACCATAGTCCAGAATGTGCTCCTAAAGGTCCCTTCAGGGATCCGTCCATGACAGTTTCTGCATAATGTAAAGAAAGCTTTATCTATGTGACATGATCACACATATCACAGAATTGTTTCCTAAAAAGCTTCTTTCCAGTTTTTGTCTGGGGCTATTTGGCTTTACACCATCGGCATCAACATGCTCCCGAATATCACTTGGTACTTGTTTCTCCAAAAAGTTTTCCCTGACGCTGTATGAGAAGACAGGTATAACACTGTGACTGGAATACACATGTCACAAACCAGTTCCTCAGAAAGCTTCTCTCCAGGTTCGGTCTGATCATTTTTCCTTTTTCACCATAAGCCTCAAAGTGCACCCGAATATCCCATCACACGATAAACATACACAGGACTAGAAAACTGCTCAACGAAAAGGGAGGCTTAACTGAGAGAGAGGAATTAAGACAACACAGAGCAGTTTCACAGAAAGCTTCCTACTGGATATTTCCTGAGGATATTTCTTTCTCCATAATCTAAGGATCGTTTCCAAATGCCCTTCCTCAGATTCCACAAAAACAGTGATTTCAAGCTGCTCAGTCAAATGAATGGTTTAACTCTGTGAGACAAATACACATCACAAAGCAGCTGCTCAGAACCTTTCTCTGCTAGTTGCATCGGAAGATACTTTCTTGCTAACCACACGCCTCCAGGCATCAATATCTATCCCTCACAGATCCTTCAAAGACAGAATTTTGAAACTGGGCAACGTAGAGTAAACATTAACTCTGTGCAATGAATGCATATATCAGAGCGCAGATTCTTGCAACGCTTCTTCCTTGATATTATTTCAGTACAGTTCACTATTCACCATAATCCTCAATGGGCTCTGAAATATCACTTTTTCAGTTTCACAGGAACAGTGTTCAAATGCTGCCTTGTGTGAAAAGAGATGTAACTCTCTGAGTGGAATGCATATATCACAAAGTAGGTTTTCAGAAAGCATCTATCCATTTCTATCTGAAGATATCTCCTCTTTCACCGCTGGCCTGAATGTGCTCCCCAATGTCCCTTTGAGGATCCGTGCATGACGGAGTTTCAAAACTGCATAATATAAGAAAAGTTTTAACTATGGGAGATGAATAAAGCAGATTCACAGAAATCTTCATTCCAGTTTTTCCCTAAGTATATTTCCTTTTTAACCATAACCGTCCCTGTACTCCTGAATGTCTTTTGCAGCTTTTTCTCCAAAAGGGATTCCGGAATCCCCTAGAAGTAGAGTGGTATATTTCTGTGTGTGGAATGCACATGTCACATAGCAGCTCCTCAGAAGAAATTTCTCCAGTTTCTATCTGAAGGTGATCCCTTTCTCACTGTAAGCCTCAACGCCCTCCAGAATATTCCTTCATAGACTAAACAAAAAGAGTGTTATGATACAGCCCAATGAAAAGAGAAGCTTAACTGTGTGAGCGGAATTCACGTGACACAGAGCAGTTTCACAGGAAGCTTCCTTCGGTTTTTTCCCTGAGGTTATTTGTTTTTCATGGTGTTCTAAAGAGGGCTTCCAAATGTCCATTCTCAGATTCCACAGAGACGGTGATTTCAAACTGCTCAATCCAAAGAATGATTTAACACTATGAGATGAAAACAAACATCACAAAAGAGTTGCAAAGAAAGCTTCCCTCCGATTCTCAATGGAAGACATTTCCTTGCCTAACACAGGCCTCCGGTTGCCACTTACAATCCCTTCGCAGAACCCTCAAAGACCACCTTTCAACAGGGAAATTTAGAGTAAGCTTTAAGTCTGTGAAAAAAATGGATATGTCAGAGAGCAGTTTGTGCGAGTGTTTCTTTCTGTTTGTTATTGGACGACATTTCATTTTTTGCACTAGTCTTCAATGAGCTCCAAATATAACTCTTTTGGTTTTACAGGAACTGTGTTCAAACTGTGTCTTATGAGAAGAAAGCTATAACTCGCTGAGTTATAGGGTTTCCCCAACGATGTCTGAGAAGAAAGGTGTAACACTGTGAGTGGAATGCACACGTCACAAAGCAGTTCCTCGGAAAGCTTCTCTACAGTTTCGGTCCGAACATATTTCCTATTTCAACGTTAGCCTCAAAGTCCTCTCGAATGTCCCATCACATGCTAAACATACACAGGGCTAGAAAACTGCTCAATGAAAAGAGAGGCTTATTTGAGTGAGAGGAATTAAGACGACACAGAGCAGTTTCACAGAAAGCTTCCTTCTGGCATTTACCTGAGGATATATCTTTCTCCATATTCTAAGGATCGTTCCTAAATGTCTTTCCTCAGATTCCACAAAAACGGTGATTTCAAGTTGCTTAATGGTTTAACTATAGGAGACGAATGCACACATCAGAAAGCAGTTGCTCAGAACGTTTGTCTGCAGGTTTCATTGGAAAATGTTTCCTCGCTCACCATAAGCCTCCAGGGGTCACTAAATATCCCTTCACAGATTCTTCAAAGACAGAGTTTCAAAACCGGGCAACATAGAGTAATCATTAACTCTGTGAAGTGAATGCACATATCAAAGAGCAGATTCTTGGAACGCTTCTTCCTGGATTTTATTTCAGTATATTTCATTACTCACCATAGTCCAGAAAGTGTTCCAAAATATCACATTTTCGGTTTCACAGGAACAGTGTTCAAACATTGCCTTGTGAGAAAAGAGGTAAAACTCCCTGAGTGAAATGCATACATCACAAAGTAGTTTCTCAGAATGCTTCTATCCGGTTTTTATGTGATGATATCTCCTTCTTCACAGTAGGCCTGAACTGCTCCCAAATGTCCCTTCGAGGATCTGTGCATGAAGGAGTTTCCAAACTGCGTAATATAATGAAAGATTTAACTATAGCAGATGAATAAATATATGTAACACAAAGCACTTTCACAGAAATCTTCTTTCCAGTTTTTGTCTGAGGTTATTGCCTTTTTCACCGTGGTCGTTGCTATACTCCCAAATATCTCTTAGTGCCTTTTTTTCCAAAGGGGCTTCTGCAATGCTCTAGGAGAAGACAGGTATATTTCTGTGAGAGGAATGCACACCTCACAAAGCAGCTCCTCAGAAAGTTTCTCTCTAGTTTCTATCTGAAGATATTTCCTTTCTCACCATAAGCCTCAAAGCTGTCCAAAATATTCCTTTGCAGACCAAAGAAAAGCAGTGTTATGATACAGCTCAATGAACAGAGAAGCTAACTTTGTAAGCAGAATTCACGTGACACAGTGCAGTTTCACAGAAAGGTTCCTTCTGGTTTCTCTCTGAGGTTATTTCTTTTTCATGATATTCTAAAGAGCGTTTCCAAATGTCCTTTCTCAGATTCCACAGAAAAAGTGATATCAAACTGCTCAATCCAAAGAATGATTTAACGTATGAGATGAACAAAAACATAACAAAAATGGTGGGCAGAAAGCGTCCCTCTAATTTTCGATGGAAGACATTTCCTTGCCTCTCACAGGCCTCCAGTCGCCACTTACTATCCCTTCGCAGAAACCTCAAACACCGACCTTGAAACTGGGAAATGTAGAGTAAACTTTAAACCTGTGAAAAGAATGGACATGTCAGAGAGCAGTTTGTCGAGTGCTTCTTTCTGTTTTTTATTGGACGACATTTCACTTTTCGCCATAGTCTTCAAAGTGCTGCAAATATCACTCTTTTGATTTTACAGGAACAGTGTTCAAACTGTGCCTTATGAGAAAAAAGTTACAACTCCCTGAGTGGAATGCGCACATTACCAAGCAGTTTCTAAGAAAATTTCTCTCCAGTTTTTATCTGACTATATTTCCTCTTAAATCATTGGTATGAATGTGATCTCAAATATCCCTTCGTGAATCTATCCACGAGGGAGTTTCCAAGCTGCATAATGTAAAGGAACCTTTATTTATGTGAGATGATTATGCATATCAGAGAGTAGCTTCCTAGAAAGGTTCTTTCCAGTTTTTGTCTGAGGCTATTTCCCTTTTCACCATTGGCATCAACATGCTCCTGAATACCTCTTGGTACCTGTTTCTCCAAAAGGGTTTCCCTGATGCTTTATGAGAAGAGAGGTATAACACAGTGACTGGAAAGCACACACCACAAAGCAGTTCCTCAGAAAGCTTCTCTCCAGTTTCGATCAGAACATATTTTATTTTTCACCGTTAGCCTCAAAGTGCTCCCGAATATCCCATCACATGCTAAAGATACACAGGGCTAGAAAACTCCTCAATGAAAAGAGAGGCTTATCTGAGTGGGCGAAGTTAAGACGACATAGAGCAGGTTTACAAAAAGCTTCCTTGTGGATTTTACCTGATGGTATTTATTTCTCCATATTCTAAGGATCGTTCCCAAATGTCCTTCCTCCGATTCCACAAAAACAGTGATTTCAAGCTGCTCAATCCAAAGAATGGTTTAACTCTATGATACGAATACACACATTGCAAAGCAGTTGCTCATAACGTGTCTCTGCAGGTTTCATCAGAACACGTTTCCTCACTCACCACAAGCTTCCGGGCATCACTAAATATCCCTTCACAGATTTTTCAAAAACAGAGTTTCAAACATGGGCAATATAGAGTAAGCATTAACTCTGTGAAGTGAATGCACATATCAGAGAGCAGATTCTTGGAACGCTTGTTCCACGATTTTATTTCAGTACATTGCAATATTCACCGTAGTCCTCAAGGCATTCCGAAATATCATTTTTTCGGTTTCAGAGGAAGAGTGTTGAAACATTGCCTTGTGAGAAAAGAGGTATAAATCCCTCAGTGGAATGCATACATCACAAAGTAGTTTCTCAGAAACCTTCTTTCCAGTTTTTATCTGAAGATATCTCCTCCTTCACCGTGGGACTGAATGTGCCCATGAACGTCCCTTTGCGAATCTGTGCATTACATAGTTTCCAAACTGCATAATATAATTAGAGTTTTAACTATGCAAGACGAATTAATATATCTAACACAAATCATTTTCACAGAAATCTTCTTTCCAGTTTTTGTCTGAGGATATTTCCTTTTTCACCATTGTCGTCACTATACTCCCGAATATCTCTTGGTAGCTTTTTCTCCAAAAGGGATTCCGGAATCCTCTAGGTGAAGAAAGGTACATTTCTGTGAGTGGAATTCACACGTCGCAAAGCAGCTTTTCAGAAAGCTTCTTTCCAGTCTATATCTGAAGGCGTTTACTTTCTCACCATAAGCCTCAAAGCCCTCCAGGATATCCCTTCACAGACTAAACAAAAACATTGTTATGAAACAGCTCAATGAAAAGAGAAGCTTAACTGTGTGAGCGGAATTCACATGACTCAGAGATGTTTCACAGAAAGATTTCTTCTGGTTTCTGTCTGAGGTTATTTCTTATTCAGGATATACAAAAGAGCATTTCCAAATGTCCTTTCTCAGATTCCAGAGAAACAGTGATCTCAAACTGCTCAATCCAAAGAATGATTTAACTCTATGAGATGAATACAAACATCACAAAATAGTTGCGCAGGTAGCTTCTCTCCGATTTTCGATGGAAGACATTTCCTTGCCTCACACAGGCCTCTGGTCGCCACTTACTATCCTTTTGCAGAACCCTCAAAGACCCACTTTCAAACTGGCAAATATAGAGTAAGATTTAACCCTGTGAAAACAATGGACATGTCAGAGAGCAGTTTCTTCGAATGCTTCTTTTTTTTTTATTGGACGACATTTCTCTTTTTGCCCTAGTCTTCCATGTGCTCCAAATATCACTCTTTTGGTTTTACAGGAACAGTGTTCAAACTGTGCCTTATGAGAATAAAGTTATAACTCCCTGAGTGGAATGCACACATCACAAACAGTTTCTCGGAAGTCTTCTCTCCAGTTTTTATCTGATTTTATTTCCTATTTTTCCATAGACATGAATGTGATCCCAAATATCCCTTCGTGATTCCATCCATGAGGGAATTTCAAAGCTCCATAAAGCAAAGAAAGCTTCAACTAGATGAGATGTATAAACATAGCAATAAACAGATTCACAGAAAGCTTCCTTCCAGTTTTTGTCTGAAGATATTTCCCTTTTCACCGTAGTCCGGAATGTGCTCTCGAAGGTCCCTTCGTGGATCCGTCCATGACAGTTTCCAAGCTGCGTAATGTAAAGAAAGCTTTATCTATGTGAGGGGATTACACATATAACGAAGTAGTCTCCTAGAAAGCTTTTCCAGTTTTTTCTGAGGGTATTTCCCTTTTCACCATCGGCATCAACATGCTCCTGAATATGACTTGCTACCTGTTTCTCCAAAAGGTTTTCCCCGACGCTGTATGAGAAGAGTGGTACAACACAGTGATTGAAATGCACACGTCACAAAGCAGTTCCTCGGAAAGCTTCTCTCCAGTTTCGGTCTGAACATATTTCCTTTTTCACCGTTATCCTCGACGTGCTCCCAATATCCCATCACACGCTAAACAAACACAAGGTTAGAAAACGCCTCAATGAAAAGAAAGGCTTACCTGAACGGCCATAATTAAGATGACACAGAGCAGTTACATAGAAAGCTTCCTTGTGGATTTTACCTGTGGATATTTCTTTCCTCATATTCTAAGGATCGTTCCCAAGTGTCCTTCCCCAGACTCCACAAAAACAGTGATTTCAAGCTGCTCAATCCAAAGAGTGGTTTAACTTGATGAGACGAATACACACATCACAAAGCAGTTGCTCAGAACGTTTATCTGTAGGTTTCATTGGAAGACTTTTCCTCGCTCACCACACGCCTGCAGGAGTCACTAAATGTCCCTTCTCAGGTTCTTCAAAGACAGAGTTTCGAAACTGAGCAACATAGAGTAAGCATTAACTCCGTGAAGTGAATGCACATATCAGACAGCAGATTCCTGGAATGATTTTTCACGATCTTATTTCAGTATATTTCACTATTCACCATAGTCCTCAATGCATTCCGAAATATCACTCCTTCTGTTTCACAGAAACAGTGTTCATACACTGCCTTTTGAGAAAAGAGGTATAACTCCCTTATTGGAATGCATACATCACAAAGTAGTTTCTCAGAAAGCTTCTATCCAGTTTTTATCTGAAGATATCTCCCTTTGCGGATCTGTGTGTGACAGAGTTTCCAAAATGGGTAATATAATTACAGTTTTATCTATGCGAGTCCAATAAATGTATCTAACACAAAACAGTTTTACTGAAATCTTCTTTCCAGTTTTTGTCTGAGGATAATTTTTTTCACCATAGTCGTCACTATACTCCCGAATATCTCTTTGTAGATTTTTCTCCAAAAGAGATTCCAGAATACTCTAGGAGAATAAAGGTATATTTCTGTGAGTGGAATGCACACGTCACAAAGCAGCTCATCAGAAGGGTTCTCTCCAGGTACTATCTGAAGTTGTTTCCTGTCTCACCATAAGCCTCAAAGTGCTCCTGAATATCCCTGTGTGGACATAAAAAGCAGTGTTATGATACAGCTCAATGAAAAGAGAAGCTTAACTGTGTGAGTGAAATTCACGTGACACAAGACAGTTTCACAGAAAGTTTCCTTCTGCTTTCTCTCTGAGGATATTTCTTTTTCAGGATATTCTAAAGAGCGTTTCCAAATGTTCTTCCTCAGATTGCACAAAAACAGTGATTTCAAGCTGCTCAATCCAAAGAATGGTTTAACTCTAATAGACGAATACACACATCACAAAGTTGTTGCTCAGAACGTTTCTCTGCAGGTTTCATCGGAAGACATTTCCTTGCTCACTGCAAGCCTCTGGTCGTCACTAAATATCCCTTCGCAGATCCTTCACAGGCAGAATTTCGAAACTGGGCAACATAGAGTAAGCATTAACCCTGTGAAGTGAATGCACATATCAGAGAGCAGATTCTTGGAATGTTTCCTCCTCGATTTTATTTCAGTATATTTCACTATTTATCATAGTCCTCAATGCGTTCCAAAATATCACTTTTTCGGTTTCACAGGAACAGTGTTAAAACACTGCCTGGTGAGAAAAGAAGTATAACTCCCTGAGTATCATCTATACATCACAAAAGAGTTTCTCAGAATGCTTCTATGCAGGTTTTATCTGAAGATATCTCCTCTTTCATCATAGGCCTGAATGTGCTCCTGAACATCCCTTCGTGGATGTGTGCATGACGGAGTTTACAAACTGCATAATATAATTACAGTTTCAACTATGCCAGATGAATAAATTTATGTAACACAAAGCAGTTTCACAGAAATCTTCTTTCCAGTTTCTGTCTGAGAATATTTCCTTTTTCACCATAGTCGTCGCTGTACTCCCGAATATTTTTTGGTAGCTTTTTCTCTAAATGGGATTCATGAATCCTCTCAGAAAAGAAAGGTATATTTCTGTGAGTGCAATGCACAAGTCACAAAGCAGCTCCTCAGAAAGCATCTCTCCAGTTTCCATCTGAATTCGTTTCCTATCTCACTGTAAGCCTCAAAGCGCTCCTGAATATCCCTTCATAGACTAAACAAAAACAGTATTATGATACTGATCAATGAAATGGGAAGCTTAACTATGTGAGCGAAATTCACATGATACAGAGTATTTTCACAGAAGGCTTCCTTCTGGATTCTCTTTGAGATTATTTTGTTTTCAGAGTATTCTAAGAAGGTTTCCAAATGTTCTTTTCAGATTCCACAGAAGCAATAATTTCAAACTGCTCAATCCAAAGCATGACTTAACCCTCTCAGATGAATGAAAACATCACAAAAGTGTTGTCCAGAAAGTTTCTCTCCGATTTTCCATGGAAGATATTTCCTTGCCTCACTCAGTCCCCTGGTTACCACTGACAATTGCTTCACAGAACCCTCAAAGACCGACTTTCAAACTGGGAAATGTAGAGTAAGCTTTAACCCAGTGAAAAGAATGGACATGTCAGAAAGCAGTTTCTTCGAGTGCTTCTTTCTGTTTTTTATTGGAGGACATTTCAGTTTTTGCCATAGACTTCAAAGTGGACCGAATGTCAGTCTTTTGGTTTTTCAAGAACAGTGTTCAAACTGTGCCTTATGAGAAGAAAGTTATAACTCGCTGTGTGGAATGCACACAACAGCATGCAGTTTCTCAGAAAGCTCCTCTCCAGTTTTTACCTGACTATGTTTGCTATTTCACCATAGGCCTCAAAGTGATGCCAAATAACCCTTTGTGAATCCATCCATGAGGGTGTTTCCAAGATGCGCAATGTAAAGACAGCTTAACCTATGTGAGATGAATAAACATAGCAAAAAGCAGATTCACAGACAGCTTCTTTCCAGTTTTTAATGAATATATCACCTTTTTCACCGTAGGCCTGAATGTGCTCCTGAACATCCCTTCATGCATCTGTGCATGACAAAGTTTCCAAACTGCATAACATAATTAGAGTTTAAACTACGTGAGATGAATGAATATATCTAACAC
Source organism: Colobus angolensis palliatus (assembly GCF_000951035.1). Lineage (NCBI taxonomy): Eukaryota > Metazoa > Chordata > Mammalia > Primates > Cercopithecidae > Colobus > Colobus angolensis. Next base: position 13,050 of record NW_012112664.1, read on the forward strand.
AAAGCAGTTTCACAGAAATCTTTTCAGTTTTTGTCTGAGGATATTTCCTTTTTCACCATAGTCATCACTATACTCCCGAATATCTCTTGGTAGCTTTTTCTTCAAAAGGGATTCTGTAAACCTCTAGGTGAAGAAAGATGTATTTCTGTGAGTGGAATGCGCACGTCACAAAGCAGCTCCTCAGAAAGCTTCTCTCCAGTCTATATATGAAGACGATTCCTTTCTCACCATAAGCCTCAAAGCCCTCCAGAATATCCCTTCGCAGACTAAACAAAAACAGTGTTATGACACAGCTCAGTGAAAAGAGAAGCTTAACTGTGTGAGCGGAATTCATGTGACACAGAGATGTTTCATATAAACACTCCTTCTCATTTCTGTCTGAGGTTATTTCTTTTTCAGGATATTAAAAGAGCATTTCCAAATGTCCTTTCTCAGATTCCACAGAAACAGTGATTTCAAACTGCTCAATCCAAACAATGATTTAACTCTATGAGCTGAATACAAACATCAAAAAAGAGTTTTGCAGAACGCTTCCCTCCAATTTCGATGGAAGACATTTCCTTGACTCACACAGGCCTCCAGTCACCACTTACTATCCTTTCGCAGAATCCTTAAAGACCGACTTTCAAACTGGGAAATGTAGAGTAAGCTTTAACCCTGTGAAAAGAATGGACATGTCAGAGAGCAGTTTCTTTGAGTGCTTCTTTCTGTTTTTTAGTGGACGACATTTCACTTTTTGCCATAGTCTTCAATGTGCTCCGAATATCACTGTTTTAGTTTTACAGGATCAGTGTTCAAACTGTGCCTTAAGAGAAGAAACATACAACTTCCTGAGTGGAGTGCACACACCACCAAGCAGCTTCTCAGAAAGCTTCTCTCCCATTTTTATCTGACTGTATATCCTATTTCAGCATAGGCCCGAATGTGATCCCAAACATCCACGAGGGAGTTTCCATGCTGAGTAATGTAAAGAAAGCTTCCTCTATGTTACATGAATAAACATAGCAAAAAGCAGATTCACAGAAAGCTTTTTTCGAGTTTTTATCTGAAGAGATTTCCTTGTTCACCAAAGTCCAGAATGTGCTTCCGAAGGTCCCTTCGTGGGTCCGTCCATGATATTTTCCAAGCTTCATAATGTAAGGAAAGCTTTATCAATGTGAGATGATTATATATCACAGAGTAGTTTCCTAGAAAGCTTCTTTCCAGTTATTTTCTGAGGCTATTTCCCTTTTCAGCATCGGCATAAACATGCTCCCGAATATCACTTGGTACATGTTTCTCCAAAAGGGTTTCCCCGATGCTGTATGAGAAGAGAGGTATAACACTGTAACTGGAATGCACACGTCACAAGGCAGTTCCTCGGAAAGCTTCTCTCCAGTTTCCATCTGAACATATTTCCTTTTTCACTGTTAGCCTCAAAGTGCTCCTGAATATGCCATCACAAGCTAAAGATACACAGGGCTAGAAAACTGCTCAAAGAAAAGAGAGGCCTATCTGAGTGAGAGAAATTAGGACGACACAGAGCACTTTCACAGAAAGCTTTCTTCTGCATTTTTCCTGAAGATATTTCCTTCTCCATATTCTAAGGATCATTCCCAAATGTCCTTCCTCAGATTCCACAAAAACAGTGATTTCAAGTTGCTCAATCCAAAGAATGGTTTAACTCTATGATACGAATACACACATCACAAAGCAGTTGCTCAGAAGGTTTCTCTGCAGGTTTCATCGGAAGACGTTTCCTCGCTCACCACAAGCCTCTGGAGTAACAAAATATCCTTCACAGATTTTTGAAAGACAGAGTTTCACAACTGGGCAACATAGAGTAAGCATTAACTCTGTGAAGTGAATGCTCATGTCAAAGAGGAGATTGTTGGAACGTTTCTTCCTCGATTTTATTTCAGTATATTTCACTATTCATCATAGTCCTCAATGCGTTCTGAAATATCACTTTTTCGGGTTCACAGGAACAGTGTTCAAACACTGCCTTGTGAGAAATGAGGTATAACTCCCTGAGTGAAATTCATACAACAAAAAGTAGTTTCTCAGAAAGCTTCTATCCAGTTTTTATCTGGAGATATCTCCTCTTTCATCGTAGGCTTGAACGTGCTCCCGAATGTTATCTCGCGGATCTGTGCATGACAGAGTTTGCAAAATGTGTAACATAATTAAAGTTTTAACTATGTGAGATGAATAAATATATCTTACACAAAGCAATTTCACAGAAATATTCTTTCCAGTATTTGTCTGAGGATACTTCCTTTTTCACCACAATGGTCCCAATACTCCCGAATATCTCCTGGTAGGTTTTTCTCCAAAAGGGATTCCTGAATCCTCTAGGAGCAGAAAGGTGTATTTCTGTGAGTGGAATGCACACGTCACAAAGCAGCTCCTCAGAAAGCTTCTCTCCAGTTTGTATCTGAAGACGATTCCTTTTGCACCATAAGCTTGAAGGACCTCCAGAGTATCCCTTCGCAGGCTAAGCAAAAACAGAGTTATGATACAGCTCAATGAAAAGAGAAGCTTAACAGTGTGAGCAGAATTCACATGAAACATAGCAGTTTCACAGAAAGCTTTCTTCTGGTTTCTCTCTGAGGTTATTTCTTTTTCTGGATATTCTATACAGCGTTTCCGAATGTCCTTCCTCAGATTCCACAGAAACAGTGATTTCAAACTGCTCAACACAAAGAATGATTTAACGCTATGAGATGAAGACAAACATCACAAAAGAGTTGTGCAGAAAGCTTCTCTCCCATTTTCAATGGAAGACATTTCCTTGCCTCACACAGGCCTCAGGTCGCCAGGTCGCTGCTTGCTATCCCTTCACAGAACCCTCAAAGACCGACTTTCAAACTGGGAAATGTAGAGGAAGCTTTAACCCTGTGAAAAGAATGGACACGTCAGAGAACAGTTTCTTTGAGTGTTTCTTTCTGTTTTTTATTGGACGACATTTAACTTTTTGCCACAGTCTTCATTGTGCTCCGAATACCAATCTTTTGTTTTAACAGGAACAGTGTTCAAACTGTGCCTTATGAGAAGAAAACTATAACTTCCTGCGTGGAATGCACACATCACCAAGCAGTTTCTCAGAAATCTTCTCTCCAGTTTTTACCTGACTATAGTTCCTATTTCACCATAGGTACAAATGTTATCTGAAATATCCTCTCGTAAATCCTTCCACCAGGGAACTTCCAAGCTTCATGATATAAAGAAAGCTTCATCTAAGTGAGATGAATAAACATAACAAAAAGCAGATTCATAGAAAGCTTCTTTCCACTTTTTATGTGAAGACATTTCCTTTTTCATCATAGTCCAGAATGTGCTCCCGAAGGTCCCTTCGTGGATCCGTCCATGACAGTTTCCAAGCTGGATAATGTAAAGAAAGTGTTATCTATGTGAGATGATTACATATATCACAGAATAGTTTCCTAGAACGTTTCTTTCCATTTTTTGTATAAGATTATTTCCCTTTTCACCATCGGCATCAACATGCTCCCGTATGTCACTTGGTACCTGTTTCGCCAAAAGCGTTTACCAGACACTGTATGAGAAGAGAGGTATAACACTGTGAGTGGAATTCACACGTCACAAAGCAGTTCCTCGGAAAGCTTCTGTCCAGTTTCAGTCTGAACATATTTCCTTTTTCACC
>NW_012112664.1:16745-17211 GCF_000951035.1 Colobus angolensis palliatus
TAAGCCTCAAAGTGCTCCCGAGTATCCCATCACATGCTAAACATACACATGGTTAGAAAACTGCTCAAAGAAAAGAGAGGCTTAACTGAGTGAGAGGAATTAAGACAACACAGAGCAGTTTCACAGAAAGCTTCCTACTGGGTTTTCCTGAGGATATTTCTTTCTCCATATTCTAAGGATCATTCCCAAATATACTTCCTCAGATTTCACAAAAATAGAGATTTCAAGCTGCTCAATCAACAGAACGGTTTAACTGTATGAGCAAATACACAGATCGCAAAGCAGTTGCTCAAAACGTTTCTCTGCAGGTTTCATCAGAGGTGTTTCCTCACTGATGACATGCCTCCAGGCGTCATTAAATATCCATTCACCGATTCCTCAAAGACAGTGTTTCGAAACTGGGCAACAAAGAGTAAGCATTAACATTGTGAAGTTAATGCACATATCATGGAGCAGATTCTTGAAA
>NW_012112664.1:19006-21596 GCF_000951035.1 Colobus angolensis palliatus
CTGTTGCTCCAAAAGGGTTTACCCGATGCTCTATGAGAAGAGAGGTATTACAATATGAGTGCAATGCACACGTCACGAAGCACTTCTTTGGAAAGCTCCTCTCCAGTTTCCATCTGAGCATATTTCCTTTTTCACCGTAAGCCTCAGTGCTCCCGTATATCCCACCAAACGTTAAACATACACATGGTGAGAAAACTGCTCTAGGAAAAGTGAAGCTTAACTGAGCGAGCGGAATTAAGAAGACACAGAGCAGTTTCACAGAAAGCTTCCTTCTGGATTTTACCTGAGGTTATTTCTTTCCCAATATTCTAAGTATCATTCCCAAATGCTATTCCTCAGAATGGTTTAACTCTAGGAGATGAATACACACATTGCAAAGCAGTTGCTCAGAACCTTTCTCTGCAGGTTTCATCAGAAGACGTTTCCTCGCTCACCATAAGCCTCCGGGCATCACTAAATATCCCTTCACACATTCTTCAAAGACAGAGTTTCGAAACTGGGCCACATAGATTAAGCATTAACTCTGTGAAGTGAACGCACATATCGGAGAGCATATTCTTGGAATGCTTCTTCCTCGATTTTATTTCAGTATATTTCACTATTCGCAATAGTCCTCAATGCATTCCAAAATATCACTTTTATGTTTTTTAAGGAACAGTGTTCCTAAAAAGGAACCTAAAAAGTGTTCACTGCCTTGTGAGAAAAGAAGTATAACTCCCTGAGTGGAATACATACATCACAAAGCAGTTTCTCAGACAGCTTCCATCCAGGTTTTATCTGAAGATATCTCCTCTTTCACTGTATGCTGGAATGTGCTCCTGAACGTTCTTTTGCGGATCTCTGCGTGACAGAGGTTCCAAACAGCGTTATATAATTAACGTTTTAACTATGTGAGATGAATAAATATATCTAACACATAACAGTTTCACAGAAATATTCTTTCCAGTTTTTGTCTCAGGATAATTCCTTTTTCACCATAGTCGTCTTTATACTCCCAAATATCTCTTAATAGCTTTTTCTCCAAAAGGGATTCTGGAATCCTTTATGAGAATAAAGGTATATTTCTGTGAGTGGAATGCACACGTCACAAAGCAACCCCTCAGAAAATCTTCTCTGCAGTTTCTTTCTGATGACGTTTCCTTTCTCACCGTAAGCCTCAAAGCCCTCCAGAGTATCCCTTCGCAGACTAAACAAAAATTGTGTTATGATACAACTCAATGAAAAGAGAAGCTTAACTGTGTGAGCAGAATTCACGTGACAGAGTGCAGTTTCAGAGAAAGCTTCCTTCTATTTTTCCTCTGAGGTTATTTCTGTTTTCAGGATATTCTAAAGAGTATTTCCAAATGACCGATCTCAGATTCTACAGAAGCATGGATTTCAAACTGCTCAGTCCAAGGAATAACTTAACTCTCTGAGACGAATAGAAACTTCACAAAAGAGTTGCGTAGAAAGCTTCTCTGCGATTTTCGATGGAGGACATGTCCTTGCCTCACACAGTCCTCCAGTCGCCACATTCTATCCCTTCACAGAAACCTCAAAGACTGACTTTCAAACTGGGAAATGTAGAGTAAACTTTAGCACTGTGAAAAGAAGGGAAATGTGAGAGAGTAGTTTTTCCGAGTGCTCCTTTTTGTTTTTTATTGGACGACATTTCACTTTTTGCCATAGTCTTCATTGCACTCCGAATATCACTCTTTTGGTGTTACAGAAACCATATTCTAACTGTGCCTTATGGGAAGAAAGTTATAATTCCCTGAGTGGAATGCACATCATCAAGCAGTTTCTCAAAAAGCTTCTCTCCAGTTTTATGTGAATATATTTCCTCGTTCATCATAGGCCCGAATGTGATTCCAAATATCCCTTTGCAGATCCATCCATGACGGAGTTTCCAGGCTGTGTAATGTAAAGGAAGCTTCATCTATGTGAGATGAATAAACATAGCAAAAAGCAGATTCACAGAAAGCTTCTCTCCAGTTTTTATCTGAAGATACTTCCTTTTTCACCATAGTCCAGAATGTGCTCCTGAAGGTCCCTTCGTGGATCCGTCTATGACAGTTGCCAAGCTGTGTAATGTAAAGAAAGCATATCTATATGAGATGATTACAAATCTCACAGAGTAGTTTCCTAGAACACTTCTATCCCGTTTTTGTCTGAGGCTATTTCCCTTTTCACCAATGGCATAAACATGCCCCTGAATATCACTTCGTACCTGTTTCTCCAAAAGGGTTTCCCTGACACTGAATGAGAAGAGACATATAACACAGTGACTGGAATGCATATGTCACAAAGCAGTTCCTTGGAAAGCTTCTGTCTAGTTTCAGTCTGAACATATTTCCTTTTTCACCGTTAGCCTCACAGTGCTCCAGAATATCCCATCACACGATAAACATACACAGGGCTAGAAAACTGCTCAATGAAAACAGAGGCTTATCTGAGTGAGAGGAATTAAGACCACACAGACTAGTTTCATAGAAAGCTTCCTTCTGGATTTTACTGGAGGATATTTCCTCCTCCATATTCTAAAGATCGTTCCCAAATGTCCTTCCTCAGATTCCACAAAAACACTGATTTCAAGCTGCTCAATCCAAAG
>NW_012112664.1:24407-25070 GCF_000951035.1 Colobus angolensis palliatus
GTTATGTGAGGATATGTCCTCTTTCACTATGGGCCCCAATGGGATCCCAAATGTCACCTTGCAGATTCCAGGAAAAGAGTGTTAGCAAAGTGCCTCCTGAGGACTAAACTGTAACTCGGTGAGACAAATTCACAGAACACAAAGGCGTTTCTCAGAAAGCTTCTTTTTAGTTTTTTACAGATGAAATTTCCTTTATCAGGTCAAGCCACGGTGCTCTCCAAATCAGCCCTTCTCAGATATCTCAAAGAGAGAGTTAGTGGCCTGCTTCAAGAAAGTTGAGTGTAAGTCCGTGAGATAAACACACACATCACCAAGAAGTTGCTAAGAAAGCTTCTTTCTAGTTTTCATCTAAAGACCTTTTTTTTCTCAGTGAGCTTCATAGAGCTAAGAAGTATCCCATCGCAGATTTCAAGAAAACTGTGTTAGCAAACTGACCACTGAAGAGAAACCTGTAACCCTGTGAGCTGCATTCACACATCACAGTGCAGTTTCACAAAAGGCTTCTTTCCAGTTTCTCTATGAGGTAACTCCCTTTTGCTCCACAGCCCAAAATGAGTCCCCGAGTATCACATTGCAGAATCCAGGACCACAGTGTTAGCAAGCTGTTCCAAGAAGGGCAGGGTGGAACTCGGAGAGATGAAGTCACACAACAGAGAGCAATCT
>NW_012112664.1:31295-31517 GCF_000951035.1 Colobus angolensis palliatus
CTTTATCAGCGCAAGGCGCAGTGCTAGCCAAATCAGCCCTTCTTAGATATCTCAAGGAGAGAATTAGAGGCCTGCTCCAGGCAACTTGAGCGTAACTCCGTGAGATAAACTCACACATCACCAAGAATTTTCTGGGAAAGCTTCTTTCCAATTTTGATCTAAGGATATTTTCTTTGTCACCATGAGCTTCATTGAGCTAAGAAGTAGCCCATTGCAGATTTC
>NW_012112665.1:0-1915 GCF_000951035.1 Colobus angolensis palliatus
GCATTGAATCTATAAATTACCTTGGGCAGTATGGCCATTTTCACAATATTGATTCTTCCTATCCATGAGCATGGAATGTTCTTCCAGTTGTTTATGTCCTCTCTTATTTCGTTGAGCAGTGATTTGTAGTTCTCCTTGAAGAGGTCCTTCACATACCTTAAGAGTTGGATTCCTAGGTATTTTATTCTCTTTGAAGCAATTGTGAATGGGAGTTCACTCATGATTTGGCTCTCTATTTGCCTGTTCTTGCTGTATAAGAATGCTTGTGATTTTTGCACATTGATTTTGGATCCTGAGACTTTGCTGAAGTTTCTTATCAGCTTAAGGAGATTTGGGGCTGAAACGATGGGGTTTTCTAAACATACAATGATGTCATCTGCAAACAGGGACAATTTCACTTCCTCTTTTCCTAATTGAATACCCTTTATTTCTTTCTCCTGCCTGATTGCCCTGGCCAGCCTTCCAGTTCTATGTTGAATAGAAGTGGTGACAGAGGGCATCACTGTCTTGTGCCAGTTTTCAAAGGGAATGCTTCCAGGTTTGCCCATTCAGTATGATATTGGCTGTGGATTTGTTGTAAATAGCTCTTATTATTTTGAGATACATCCCATTAATACCTAGTTTATTGAGAGTTTTTAGCATGAAGGGCTGTTGAATTTTGTCAAAGGTCTTTTCTGCATCTATTGAGCTAATCATGTGGTTTTTGGCTTTGGTTCTGTTTATGTGATGGATTACGTTTGTTGATTTGCGTATGCTGAACCAGCCTTGCATCCCAGGGATGAAGCCAAATTGATTGTGGTGGAAAAGCTTTTTAATGTGCTGCTGGATTCGGTTTGCCAGTATTTTATTGAGGATTTTTGCATCGATGTTCATCAGGGATATTGATCTAAAATTCCCCTTTCTTGTTGTGTCTCTGCCAGGCTTTGGTATCAGGATGATGCTGGCCTCATAAAATGAGTTAGGGAGGATTCCCTCTTGTTCTGTTGATTGGAATAGTTTCAGAAGGAATGGAATCAATTCCTCTTTGTACCTCTGGTAGAATTTGGCTGTGAATCCATCTGGTCCTGGACCTTTTTTGATTGGTAGGCTATTAGTTATTGCCTCCATTTCAGAGCCTGTTATTCATCTATTCAGGGATTCAACTTCTTCCTGGTTTAGTCTTGGGAGGGAGTAAGTGTCCAGGAAATTATCCATTTCTTCTAGATTTTCTAATTTATTTGCATAGAGGTCTTTATAGTATTCTTTGATGGTAGTTTGTATTTCTGTGGAATTGGTGGTAATATCCCCTTTATCATTTTTTATTGCATCTAATTGATTCTTCTCTCTTTTCTTCTTTATTAGTCTTGCTAGCAGTCTATCTATTTTGTTGATCTTTTCAAAAAACCAGCTCCTGGATTCCTTGATTTTTGAAGGGATTTTTTGTGTCTCTATCTCCTTCAGTTCTGCTCTTATCTTAGTTATTTCTTGCCTTCTGCTAGCTTTTGAACTTGTTTGCTCTCACTTATCTAGTTCTTTTAATTGCGATGTTAGGGTGTCGATTTTACATCTTTCTTGCTTTCTCTTGTGGGCATTTAGTGCTATAAATTTCCCTGTACACACTGCTTTAAATGTGTCCCAGAGATTCTGATACGTTGTGTCTTTGTTCTCGTTGGTTTCAAAGAGCATCTTTATTTCTGCCTACATTTCGTTATTTACCCAGTAGTCATTCAGGAGCAGGTTGTTCAGTTTCCATGTAGTTGTGTGGTTTTTAGTGAGTTTTTTGATCCTGAGTGCTAATTTGATTGCACTGTGGTCTAAGAGACAGTTTGTTGTGATTTCTATTCTTTTACATTTGCTGAGGAGTGCTTTACTTCCAACTATGTGGTCAGTTTTGGAATAAGTGTGATGTGGTGCTGAGAAGAATGTATATTCTGTT
>NW_012112666.1:0-1453 GCF_000951035.1 Colobus angolensis palliatus
CTGGGCAACAGCAAGACCCTGTCCGCTCCCCGCCACCCCCCCCCCACCAAGAAATCATATCTCAACTGACATAATCTCCAGAACTTGGAGTCATCATTTCTAGGATGCTTTGTTCTATATTATCTTCATATCCTGCTAACATAGACCTTTTAGCTCTGTAACAAAAATAAAAGGGGGTTATTTTCTGTATTTGTGTAAGGGTAAGAGGGTAGCAAAATGTCTCGGCAAGCAGAAACCTTCACGTGTAAGCTGTTGAGGCAACAGTGTGCTCATCTTTGTGTAGGCAGATCAGACCTTGCTTCACATACAAAAACACAGCCTGAGGGAGCACACGTGATACCCCCAAGGGTATGCTAACTAATAGATTTATTCATAGGGAGTGCTGATAATAACAAATTGAACCATGGATTCCTTCCACTGCAAGCTTTTCAGAATCCATTTACATAAAAGTCTTCATTTAGGTATTGGCTTAGTAAGGACTTATTTTTAACTTTATCTAGACTACATTTGTCTACTCAGTAGACCATGGATTGTGGATATCCTGTGATATAGAATGGGTTTCCAACATTAATAACAAGGGACACATTAAAACAAGGATTGATAGTATTTGAGTTATGAAGCAGTCAGACCTGGAAAGTCAATTCAGAAAGCGGTCACTCTAAATAAGTGGTGACTTTAGGGAAATCTGAGAAGTCGGTGGAATGTATTACTAATGACATGTATTAGTCATGAATTGATCTAGGAATTATGTGGTAAATTCAACAATCTGATAGGTTTCATCTAGTGGCAACACTTTGGGATAAGTTAACTAAAGTGTTATGGCATTCTATGCATTGGGACAAAGGGACAACTATGAGAAAAATATAAAATTCATTTCAGTTAATTTAAGAAATTCAGCTAAAATAAGGCAAATGTCCTACTTTACATAAGATGGTAACAATCATCAATATTCCTAAGACAACAATAATAACAGCTCCTGTAAAGTAAGTATAATCACTCATTTAGAAAGAAGTCTTGCCCCAAGTCTATGGAAAGTTGACCACCTCTGATGTCATCATCTTCTACTAGTATTGCTTATCTTAATTCAAAGATCACCTTTTGATGAGACAGTGCATTCAGGAAGTTCAGCTGTCTTTAGATGAGTGATATGACTCCAAGCATCTGTCTTCTAATTTAGCAGTACAAGAAATAGTAAGGAGTATCGAATAAGGCCCATTCCATCTCAGTTAGAGAGAATCCTTTAGAAGGTGTCATTTCCAACAGACAAAATCTTCACTTTGAGGCTCCCGGTGCTCAAGATTTTCATGTCCTGGGAACTCATTGTGAAAACATTCTTTTACTATTCTGTTACCGATACATAATTTTTAGTTAATCGTGTCATAAGACTATTACAATAGGTAAATGTATTCCCCTCATTATTAAGGAGACACACTATCCAAGAGATAATTTCATA
>NW_012112667.1:0-1034 GCF_000951035.1 Colobus angolensis palliatus
ATCGCACCACTGCACTCTAGCCTGGGTGACAGAGTGAGACTCAGTCTAAGGAAAAAAAAAGAATGAAAACCCATAATATAATTTTCGATGAAACAGGAATATTGAAGGCTCTGGATCTATGATAATATACTTGAAATATCTCACTAGTCCAAGATTTCCTTCTTCTAGAATTCTTGTTGTATAAGGAACACTATATATATGTTGGTTAACTATTTCTTAATAACAGTGCTCTCCAAAATTCAGTGGCTTACCCCGCTTGCATCGGTGGATCAGTTAACGTAGGATACACTCATCTGGGGCAGCTTGACAGGGTGGCTCTACACGAAGAGTCTTTCATTGCTTTTCTGAGACCAGCAGAAGAGTCAAAGCAAATTATTCTCATGGTAATGATAGAATCACAAGAAAGCAGATGGAAACCCCAAAGACGTCCTTAGGTCTAGAATTGGCATCCTTCTTTCTGTTGACTAAACCAAATCACATAGATTACCCATCAACAAAATGTGGGAAACAGGCTGTAGCATATTTAGTGGAGAGAACTGCAGAGTCACACAACAAAGGGCAAAGGAATCCAGGAAGTGGAGAGTATTTGAGGCAAAATGTAATTTACCAAAACTGATATTCTAATTTTCTTTTGTACACAAATGAAAATCTAATAGTCACCTATATAACTGTTGGAAGGGTTACATTAGCAAAGTAAAGCAACCAGTACAATGCCAGCAACATAATAGATAATATTTATTATTGTTATTATCATTGCACTTATATCTCCAACACAATCCAATTGAATCACCAAAGAAAAAAAGCATAAAGTTATAAAATAAACAATTATCACATTATATAACTAATTTTCAACTTTTACAAATTTCATTTTATAATGACATGAATTGATGTATTTTAATTTCAACAAAAACACTAATATAAAACTACAATAAGACTGGAGAATAGGCCGGGCGCGGTGGCTCAAGCCTGTAATCCCAGCACTTTGGGAGGCCGAGACGGGTGGATCATGAGGTCAGGAGATCGAGACCATCCTG
>NW_012112668.1:0-1489 GCF_000951035.1 Colobus angolensis palliatus
GTGCTTAAGAAGAAAGATTTGTTTTTTCATTTGACTCACAAAGATGTTGCAGCAAAGATAGCAGATTTGTGAAAAATCCTGGTTTACCAAAGAGTGTGAGAGAGTGGAATATTATATTTTCTCTTGACAGTGTGAGGACAAATGGTTGATAATGGGAGTTACAATGGTACAGTCTCAGGTTACTGACTTCACTTGATTCAGGTTTAAACTCTTTTTTAAAAAAACACTGTTTTTTCTCTTATTTCCATTGTCACCTCCAGCATCCAGCTAGGGATTCTCTCTGTCTCTCACTCCCGATCCCCAGCTGTGTCTCTGCAATTTGTATGGTATACAGCCCTTGAAGTTGCCTAGACTTGTGCAAAACTGTACATAATGAGCTTACTCACTCCCAGTTACCGGCGTGAACCACCGCGCCTGGCCAGTTTCTTCATTTTTAACACTTCAAATAAAATATGCATGCGTGTGCGTGTGTGTGTAATAGAAATATGTGTACGGGAGGCTGAGGCACGAGAATGGTGTGAACCCGGGAGGCGGAGCTTCCAGTGAGCCGAGATCACGCCACTGCACTCCAGCCTGGGCAACAGAGCGAGACTCCGTCTAAAAATAAATAAATAAATAAATAAAAACAAAATGAAATGAAGTGAAATGAAATGAAATACGAGTGTATATGATTTTTTATTTTCTTTATTTGCTCAATTGCCAATATGGGACCTCTTTTTCTAAATAGGCCTCATACCTCTCCATCAGAGAGTAAATGCAAATCAGGAAGAGAACCTGAGGTACCCTGAAATTATTCTTTACTCAGCTCTCAAAAGCTTCATATCAGATATGTTAAGGAATCTACTTCCTTGTCCTTCATAAATGTGCTCCAGCCTAGTAAACCGTGAAGTGACAGATTATTTATTAAGTCACTTAACTACTAGCACATCCCCTCCCTTTCTCAAAGAGTGAGATATCACTCCAGCTGCTAAAAGTTAATAAACTCTTGGCTAGGTGATTGAGAAGAGCTGTGATACATCCGTAACTGTCTCATAACACAAGGTAAATAAGCTAGGATATATCTTCTTACACTCACAGGGCTGCCAGGAGACAGAAAGCTTTTACTCCAGATTCCACTGGATTTATTTCAAGTAACTTTTTGCTGGTTCTTGTGGGAATTCAAATTTAGAGGGAGAGCAGATCAGCTGAGGGCTTCATTTGACTCTTGGGATTCTGTCCCTAGAACAATTACAATTTAAAATTTAAGACGGGCAGAAATTTCACAGTAATTTTATCTTTGTCTTCTTCCATTGGCCATTGGGCATTCAGAATCTATGCCAATGCACATTGAATTTTTAATTCAGTGTGAGGACAAATGGTTGATAATGGGAGTTACAATGGTACAGTCTCAGGTTACTTCACTTGATTCAGGTTTAAACTCTTTTTTAAAAAAACACTGTTTTTTCTCTTATTTCCATTGTCACCTCCAGCATCCAGCTAGGGATTCTCT
>NW_012112669.1:0-1902 GCF_000951035.1 Colobus angolensis palliatus
GGGCGAGGTGGCGGTGCCTGTAGTCCCAGCTACTCAGGAGCCTGAGGCAGGAGAATGGCGTGCACCTGGGAGGCGGAGCTTGCAGTGAGCAGAGATCGAGCCACTGCACTCCAGCCTGGGCCACAGAGCGAGACTCCATCTCAAAAATTAAATTAAATTAAATAAATAAATAAAACCAAAGATGTTGTCCCTTAATTAGTTACTTTCACAGTCCATTTTAGTACTGGTTCCTCAGGAAACTATTTCAATCTATAAATGTGAAACAGTTTCTTCACATTATAGTCTCTGGTTTGAATAGTTAGTTGGTTTTGCTCTTCCCCACATTGACTACCTTCTTGGTAGCCATAGGTCTCAGAGGCATTTTCTGTTGTCCCTAAATGATTCTTCCCTTGGTAGGGGTGGCTTTTAGGCTGGCTGATGGCTTTCATTCAGATGGACAGAAATCTAAGCTTGATCTAGCATCAAGTCTGGACCTAGCACTCTCTATTTTTTTTTTTTTTAGCTATTATAGATAACAAAGGATTGGATTGAATAATTTGCTTTTGGCTTATTAGCTCACATTTTCTTATGCATCCAGTGAACCAGAGATTTAATATTTTGCTTTTTGCCTATTAGTTTGCATTTTCTTATGCATCCAGTGTGCCAACTCCCTGGGAGTTGGATCCATCTCTAAATTTCCATGGTAACTTTTACCTTTAGTAACTGAGCACAGACAGCCACAGGTCCACACCATGTATGACCATTTGGCCACCAAGGAATCAAAGGTTTTTCATCCTCCACCCATTTTTAAATAGAGGATTATTCAAAAGTTAAACAGAAAACTTTATTATCTCTTATTAATATATGAAAATTGTGTTCAAAATAGAAAGTGAACTTCTACTTTTTTTTTTTTTGAGTGGTGTGATCTTGGCTCACTGCAACCTCCACCTCCCAGGTTCAAGTGATTCTCCTGCCGCAGCCCCCACATAGCTGGGATTACAGGCACACACCACCACGCCCCGCTAAGTTTTCTATAAGTAGAGATGGGGTTTCTGCATGTTGGCCAGGCTGGTCTCGAACTACTGGCCTCAAGTGATTCACCCACCTCAGCCTCCCAAAGTTCTGAAATTATAGGCTTGAGCCACTACGCCCAGTCCAAGATCTATTTACTTTTGTCTACATTATTTTCCTTTCATTTTGAAATGACCTTTACATAACCCCTAAACCAGAGAGAATCCCTTTTTTTTTTTTTTTTTTTTTGAGAGAAGTCTCACTTGTCTCCCAGGCTTGAGTGCAAAGATGGCTTGATCTAGGCTCACTGTAACCTCCGCCTCTGGGTTCAAACAATTCTCCTGCCTCTGCCTCCCAAGTAATTGGGATTAAGGCACCTACTACCATGCCCGACTAAGTTTTGTGTTTTTTTTTTTAGTAAAAACGTGGGTTTCACCAAGTTGGCCAGGCTCGTCTCGAACTCCTGACCTCAGGTGATCTGCCTGCCTCTGCCTCCCAAAGTGCTGGGATTACAGGCGTGAGCCACTGCACCCGGCCCAGAATTACTTTTTCTTTAGCAAAAAACCACATCTTCATTTTTTAAATATAAGCTTGTTCACCAAAAACACATAGTAAACATCATGGCGCTGCGCTGCACAATACTTTGATAGAGCACGTTGATGTAAAGACATTTTTCTAAGTGTTTAGACCATGCCTTTTATATCTAAACATGCAAGAAATGAGTAGGCTCCTGTAAACAACTGCCACCAGCTGCCTCTGACACTGCAGTTCTTGCTTGTGACAGCCATTATGCACACCAAGGTCAAGTTCTTTCCCAGGACAAAGTAATCTCTGGTACCCCCAGAACCAATGATATCAGGTAATGCACTAAAAGAAGGCAGAATTTTAGACCTGAGAGGAATCTGTCCTCTT
>NW_012112670.1:0-1253 GCF_000951035.1 Colobus angolensis palliatus
AGACAGAATTACACTCTCCAGGTTTTTTCTGCTATTCACCAATGCCTTGGACACTACAAAATATCTTTTTGGAATTTTTCTTCCTGCTTATCAGACATATGGTCTTGATAACCATAGTAATGATTTTGATTGAAACTTAAATGAAGTATGGAAAAACCCAAAAGGCTTCCTGTAAAGCCTGCAGAACTGTAGGCTAATTAAACCTCTTTTCTCTATAAATTGCCAAGTCTCAGTTATTTCATCATAGCAATGTGAGAACAGACTAATACAACCTAGTAAGAAATGTTAAAAATTTTTGATCCCAAAAGAAATGAAGGACTAGGAAATGGTTTAATTGTATAATCAGTAAAGGGCTGTTGTTTTTTAAAGGACCTAACACAAGGAGAGGCCCTATATTATATTATTATCAATTTAAAATATATCAGTTCAGATCCTTTAAAAAAAACTTGTATATCAATCCTGTCTTTAAATATGCTTCTTGGTAGAAACATTGCCAATATCAGATTCACAATACCTGAGTCAAGATACATTTATTTTTAATTTGTAGAATTGGTTTTACTTCTATTAAAACAAAAATACAACTTCAGCCTTTCACTTTTTATTTAAGTTTTAAAATTTTTAAAAATACTTTTGCTAATATTTGAATGTTAAGAAATGCAATATGGATATTTTGGGGCAATTAATTTCTAATTATTACTAAAATAAACATAATTACCTCAGGATTTTTTATAATTTTTATTTCTTTTTTTGAGATGGAGTCTTTCTCTGCTGCCGAGGCTGGAGTGCAGTGGCACAATCTCGGCTTACTGCAAGCTCCTCCTCCCAGGTTCACCCCATTCTCCTGCCTCAGCCTCCTGAGTAGCTGGGACTACAGGCACCCGCCACCACAACTGGCTAATTTTTTTTTTTTTTTTTTGTACTTTTAGTAGAGACTGAAGGCTGAACTTTTGGCTTCCTTGCTTGTGAAGTTTTGCGACCTGGACGGGCTTCCTTGCTCCTCAGCGTGCAGAGGGCCTATTGCGGGACTTCACTTTGTGATCATGTGAGTCAGTTCTCCTAATGAAATCCCCTTCATCTTTACATGTATCCTATTAGTTCTGACCCTTTAAAGAACCCTGATTAATACAGTCTTGATCCTTGGTAGAAGGAATGGAAGATGCAGGCAATGCAGCTTCACGGTTTAGCAGATTCAGACATGCAGTAACTATTCTAGTTCCATCTGTCTCCTCTTGGCAAGTTCATTCATCTTCACG
>NW_012112671.1:0-1507 GCF_000951035.1 Colobus angolensis palliatus
TATTGTCAAGGGAGAGCATCACTGTGGAGGAATTTCAATAACTAAAATGCTGAGAACTTATGGTGACAGCTGTGGAGGAATTCACTTACTCCATTTCTTTTACGAAGATGGTTGCACTTGAAACTTTATATGTGTATATACCTGAGTCTTCTTGTGTGCACTGTATTGAAAATTATATTGAAAACGTTGGTAAGTTTGAGTATGTAAAAATGTAGGAATTTCTCTCCATCAAAAGATACCCTAAAGAAAGTAAAAAGGTAAGCTACAAACTGTAAGGAACATAAGTATTCTTTGACAGGCAAATAGATAAATAAATTGTGGTATATTCAAAGAATGAGCTACACATCAGGAAAAAGAAGTAAAATTCAGCTACACACAACATAGTTGAATTTTAATAATAATATGTTATGGATTGTAAAAGACAAATCTTAGATGACTATGTATACCAAAGAAGACTTTGGTACCTCTGTTAAAAATAAAACTATTTTTTCCCACCCTCCCCAAAATAAACAATAACAATTACCATTATGCTATTTTGAAATGCAAATAAATATGTTAAATTCTTGGGGAGTGGATAAGGAAAGGCAGGATGTGTGGGATTTTAGAGGAATACAGAAGTATTTAAATATAAGTTATTGATGCTATTCTAGCTCTTGTATTTGTGAAGGACTCATTATTTTTAAAATAAATAAATGAATAAAAACATTAAAATAAATAAACATAAAAGAGGGCTGTAAATATGCCAAAGATTTTGATGGACCAAGGATAATGGTATGCACCTCTGGTATACTAGAAAAGAAAAAAAAAAACCAAAAAATCCCCCACAAAAACCTATAGAGCAATGGATTTCACAGCCACAACTGGCATTATCTAGAAAGGAGTCAGCCTTCTCCAGGTAAGTTTCACTATGTGGAGAGATGGTGTGGTACAATGGATGTAGTTGAGGGTTTGGGATATGAATGTTGGCTTTATTACTTGCTATTTAGAGAGACTTTGCTGGAAATTTCTAAGCACAAAACCAGAAAACAGCTATGAAGGATTAACTACTTAAATTTAGTTACTTCTCTATGGCAAAATGTACCATACGCAAATTAAAAGGTAAGTGTAACCCTGGGAAAATATTTAATTACTTCTTTAGTTCAGAGAGGAGTTCTCTGGTGGGCCATAAGATAATCTTATGGGCAGTAAAGTACTTACTTGAAGGAGATTATAAAGTGACACTGTCTAATTTATAAGGGGATAAGGAAATCTAAGTTTGAAGAAAACTCAAGTTGCACACAACCTTGAGGTTCAGACATATTTAGACTTGTTTGGAAAAAGCAAAAGAGAGGATACTGGTCAAATAGCAACCAAATTTCAAGAATGAGCAGAATTCTCTTTCCCTAGTAGCCATGCTGAGCAACAAAGCTTAACATTGGGCTTAAGCATTTGCCTTGAACTCCATGGCAGAGTGAGTACTTTTCTGCTGAAAACATCTCTAAAATGGATATTTTTCATGTTTTCTTAA
>NW_012112672.1:0-2306 GCF_000951035.1 Colobus angolensis palliatus
CAGGATACAAAATTGATGTGCAAAAATCACAAGCATTCCTATACCTTAATAGACAAACAGGGAGCTAAATCATGAGTGAACTCCCATTCACAATTGCTACAAAGAGAATAAAATACCTAGGAATACAACTTACAAGGGATGTGAAGGACCTCTTCAAGGAGAACTACAAAACACCATTCAAAAAAATAAGACAGAACAGAAACAAATGGAAAAACATTCCATGCTCATGGATAGGAAGAATCAATATCATGAAAATGGCCATACTGCCCAAAGTAATTTATAGATTAAATACTATCCCCATCAAGCTACCATTGACTTTCTTCACAGAATTAGAAAAACTACTTTAAATTTCATATGGAACCAAAGGAGCCCATATAGCCAAGACAATCTTAAGCAAAAAGAACAAAGCTGGAGTTATCACATTACCTGACTTCGAACTATACTACAAGGCTACAGTAACCAAAATAGCATGGTACTGGTACCAAAATAGATACACAGACCAATGGAACAGAAGAGAGACCTCAGAAACAATGCCACACATTTACAACCATCTGCTGTTTGACAAACCTGACAAAAATAAGCAGTGGGGAAAGGATTCCCTATTTAATAAATGGTGTTGGGAAAACTGGCTAACCATATGCAGAAAACTGAAACTGGACCCCTTCCTTACACCTTATGCAAAAATTAACTCAAGATGGATTAAAGAAGAACATTACATAATGGTCAAAGATCAATGCAACAAGAAGAGCTAACTATCCTAAATATATATGTACCCAATACAGGAGCACCCAGATTCATAAAGCAAGTTTTTAGAGACCTCCAAAGAGACTTAGACTCCCACACAATAATGGTGGGATAATTTAACATCCCACTGTCAATATCAGACAAATCAATGAGACAGAAAATTAACAAGGATATTCAGGACTTGAACTCAGTTCTGGACCAAGTGGACCTAATAGACACCTATAGAACTCTCCACCTCAAATCAGCAGAATATACTTTCTTCTCGGCACCACATCACACTTATTCTAAAATTGACCACACTCCTCAGCAAAAGAACAGAAATCATAACAAACAGTCTATCAGACCACCATGCAATCAAATTAGAACTCAGGATTAAGAAACTCACTCAAAACTGCACAACTACATGGACACTGAACAACCTGCTCCTGAATGACTACTGGGTAAATAACAAGATGAAGGCAGAAATAAATAAGTTCTTTGAAACCAATGAGAACAAAGACACAATGTGTGAGAATCTCTGGGACACACAGCTAAAGCAGTGTTTAGAGGAAAATTTATAGCACAAAATGCCCACAGGAGAAAGCAGGAAAGATCTAAAATCGACACCCTAACATCCCAATGAAAAGAATCAGAGAAGCAAGAGCAAACTAATTCAAAAGCTAGCAGACATTTCTTGTCTAGAAGACAAGAAGTAACTAAGATCACAGCAGAACTGAAGAAGACAGAGACACAAAAAAAAACCTTCAAAAAATCAACGAATCGAGGAGTTGTTTTTTTGAAAAGATTAACAAAATAGATAGACTGTCAGCCAGACTGATAAGGAAGAAAATAGAGGAGAATCAAATAGACACAATAGAAAATGACAAAGGGCTTATCACCACTGATCCCACAGATACACAAACTACAATCAGAGACCACTATAAACACCTCTATGCAAATAAACTAGAAAATCTAGAAGAAATGGATAAATTCCTGGACACACACACCCTCCCAAGACTAAACCAGGAAGAAGTCAAATCCCTGAATAGACCAATAACAAGTTCTGGAATTGAGGTGGTAATTAATAGCCTACCAACCACAAAAAGCTCAGGACCAGACGATTCACAGCCAAATTCTACCAGAGTTACAAAGAGGAGCTGGTACCATTGCTTCTGAAACTATTCCAAACAACAGAAAAAGAGGGACTCCTCCCTAATGCATTTTATGAGGCCAGCATCATTCTGACATGAAAACCTGTCAGAGACACAACAAAAAAAGAAAATTTCAGGCCAATATCCCTGATGAACATCAATGCGAAAATCCTCAATAAAATACTGGCAAACTGAATCCAGCAGCACATCAAAAAGCATATCCACCATGATCAAGTCAGCTTCATCCCTGGGATGCAAAGCTGGTTCAACATATGTAAATCAATACACATACTCCATCACATAAACAGAACCAATGACAAAAACCACATGATTATCTCAATAGATGTAGAAAAGGCCTTCGACAAAATTAAACACCCCTCCATGCTAAAAACTCTCAATAAACTAGGTATTGATCGAACATATCTCTAAATA
>NW_012112673.1:0-1131 GCF_000951035.1 Colobus angolensis palliatus
AAAAAAAAAAAAAAAAAAAAACAAAGAATCTCATTTTTCACTGTCTAGTCCACAAAAATATATGAACATAAATGAAACACTAAACGTAAAATACTCATCCCCAATTATGTAAATTTGTGATATTGAAATGTATGTACAGAGAAATGAAAATGTGGTTGTTTTATGACTCTTTTCATCACTTCTAATTACTGTTTTTATTTAGGTTCAGCTACTTCAGTGTTAGAATTTCTGTCCCAAAAAGATAAAGAGAGAATCAAAGAAATGAAGCAGGCAACTGACCTGAAAGCAGCTCAGCTCAAGGCCAGGAGTCTGGCCCAGAACGCCCAGAGCAGCAGAGCCCAGCCCTCCCCTGCAGCGGCTGCTGGGCACTGCTCTTGGCACATGGCGTTAGGTGGTGGGACGGCCACCCTAAAAGCCAGCAACTTCAAGCCTTTCGCCAAAGATCCGGAAAAGCAAAAGCGATACGAAGAGTTCTTAGTACACATGAAACAGGGTCAGAAAGGTGGGTGCTGGGCCTGGGTCTCCCACATCTCGGCCAGAGCGGGGTCACGTTCTCACTGTTCTTATCCTAGACTCATATTTACAGTTGAGGTATCCCGTTCTATCAGTGTTTTTGCTTTATCCTGCTGCAAATAGTACAAAGGCTCTCGACCTCAGAAAGTGAGAACAGTTAGCTTATTATGTTCCTCCGTATCTCAGGCCAAAGCTAGCTGTTTAAGTAGAGAATACAACTGGCGGTGGCCGGTGCTTACAGGCTGTTTGGTGTTTGCAAGTGCTTGACTGCTACAAGCATTGCATTTCACATTTCATATCAACATCATCTTCCACCTTATCCAAAGATCCTGACCATCCACTCCTGACTCATAGTCTTAAATTCGACTTAAAACAATAGTTAGCTATTGAACCGTTACAGAGGAGAAACAATCACTTTGTGATCTTTGAAGTAAGGCAAGAATGAGGAGAGGGGTTGCTGTTGTATGCAGTAGTCCTCGTGAGAGGTTATCAGTAAATTACAGGGTTATTTTTTAAAAACAGATCTTTGTGGAATGTAAAGTCTATTTACTGTGCCTTAACTCTGTAGTAAGAACCTACATCACTAATGTTCATTTGCTTTAAAAAAAAAAAAAAAAA
>NW_012112674.1:0-1015 GCF_000951035.1 Colobus angolensis palliatus
GGAGGCCGAGGCGGGTGGATCACGAGGTCAGGAGTTCGAGACCAGCCTGGCCAATATGGTGAAACCCCGTCTCTACTAAAAATACAAAAATTAGCCGGGCGTGGTGGGGCACGCCTCTAGTCCCAGCTGCTCTGGAGGCTGAGGCAGGAGAATTACCTGAACCTTGGAAGCTGAAGTTGCAATGAGCCAAGATCGCGCCGCTGCATTCCAGCCAGGGCGACAGAGCGGGACTCCGTCTCAAAAAACAACAACTCACCGAGGTCTCCAGCAGCCCATATGGCCCAGATACCTAAAGACCTTCCCACATGCTGCCTTGAGTGCCATGGCGGGAGGCAGCCCTTGGGGCCTCCCTGCAATACAGGCCAACTTCCTGTTTGTGCCTGTGGGTAGGACTATGAGTCTAAGAGAAGCCCAGCCATGTCCCGTGGGGGATCAGAACTGGCAGGCCTGCTCACCTGGGCAGACACCTACTCTAGGGAGGGGGCTGTGCTGGTTCTGCTTGGGCAGCCCCACGCTGAGGTGTGTGCATGGTGGGGGCAGGTGGGAGCTGCTCTGGTGAAACTCGAGCCTTCTTTGTCTGCTTCCCAGGGGTTTTCCCTATATTTGGGGATTGGGCCAAGAGTGGACCGGGTTGGGCTCCCAACGGAGCAGGGAGGGTGGCAGAGTCAAGTTCTATAGGCAGCTTAGTTTAAGGCAGCCAGGTAGTCGAATTATCGGTCACGAGATGCTCGCCCCCTTCCCCAGGTCAAAAACCAAATCCAGTAAACTGGGAAGTCGGAGGCCAGAGGGGCAGCCTCGGCCACCGTCGAGTCCCTGTGGGGCTGGGAACTGGGTAAGCTGTTGGTGGAGTGCGGGGCAGACCACTCCCCTCCCTGGGTGGGGGGCGCGGCCTGAGCCGCCCCGCCCCGCCCCGCTCCACCAGGTCAGGCCAGGCGGGCGCCCGGAGCCGGGAGCCGGGAGCCGGGAGCCGGGAACCGGGAACCCGGAGCCCAGAGTTCGGAACGGGCTAGGGAGC
>NW_012112675.1:0-783 GCF_000951035.1 Colobus angolensis palliatus
GCCTCCCCAAGTGCTGGGATTACAGGCGTGAGAAACCATGCCCCGCAGGTTTTCTGTTTGTTTTTTTTTTTTGAGATGAGTTTCACTCTTGTTGCCCAGACTGGCATGCAATGGTGCAATCTTGGCTCACTGCAACCTCTGCCTCCTGGATTCAAGTGATTCTCCTGCCTCAGCCTCCCAAGTAACTGGGACTACAGGAATGTGCCACCAGGCCCGGACTGGAATAGTGTTTTAATAGGTGAAATCTCTTTAAAAAGTGAATAAGCCGGGCCAGGCGTGGTGGCTTACGCCTGTAATCCCAGCACTTGGGGAGGCCAAGGCGGGAGGATCACCTGAGGTCATGAGTTAGAGACCACCCTGACCAACATGGAGAAACCCCGTCTCCTATACTAAAAATACAAAATTAGCCAGGCGTGGTGGCGCATGCCTGTATTCCCAGCTAGTCAGGAGGCTGAGGCAGGAGAATCGCTTGAACCTGGGAGGCAGAGGTTGCAGTGAGCCAAGATCACACCACTGCACTCCAGCCTGGGCAACAGGAGCAAAACTCCATCTCAGAAAAAATTAAAAATAAATAAATAAATAAAAATAAGCCCGGGCACTGTGGCTCTCACCTGTAATCCCAGCACTTTGGGAACCTGAGGCGTGAGGATTGCTTGAGCCCAAGACTTCGAAACCAGCCTGGGCAACACAGAGACCCTGTCTCTATTAAAAATAAATAAATAGGCCGGGCGCAGTGGCTCAAGCCTGTAATCCCAGCACTTTGGGAGGCCGAGACGGGCGGAT
>NW_012112675.1:1422-2135 GCF_000951035.1 Colobus angolensis palliatus
TGTTGCCCAGGCTGGAGTGCAGTGGTGCGATCTCAGCTCACTGCAACCTCTGCCTCCTGGGTTCAAGTGATTCTCCTGCCTTAGCCTCCGGAGTAGCTGGGATTACAGCCACCATGCCTGACCAATTTTTTCTATTTTTAGTAGAGATAAGCTTTGGCCATGTTGTCCAGGCTGGTCTCAAACTCCTTACCTCAGGTGACCAACCCACCTCCCAAAGTGCTGGGATTACAGGCATGAGCCACCATGCCTAGCCACCAACAACTGCTTTCTTTCTGCTTGGAAGAAAAGTCAGATTTAAAGTGTTGTTACGTCATCTTACTACTAGATTTGAGACAAGATCACAGACTAGTGTTTGGAAGCTGAGTTGATGACCTTTTTAATTTTTTTTTTTAAGAGACGGGGGTCTCATTATGTTGCCTAGGCCAAACTCCAATTCCTGGACTCCAGCAATCCTCCCACCCTAACCTCCTGAGTAGCTAGGAGCAGAGGCTCACCACCACATGGCTTCTCAGTTGATGACTTTATTTATTCATTAAGTTTTTGGTAGAGAAAGAGTCATACTCTGTCGCCCAGGCTGGAGTGATGTCATCATGGCTCACTGCAGCCTCAATCTCCTGGACTCGAGGGATTCTCCCACCTCAGCCTCCCGAGCACCTGGGAGTTCAGGCAGTTGCCACCACAGTTGGCTAATTTTTTTTTTTTTTTTTTTTTTT
>NW_012112675.1:7173-7875 GCF_000951035.1 Colobus angolensis palliatus
AAATCTAGCCTGGCATGGTAGCTCATGACTATAACTCTGGCACTTCGGGAGGCCAAGGTGGAAGGGTCATTTGAGGCCAGGAGTTTGAAACCAGCCTGGGCAACATAGTAGGACCATGGCTCTACAGAATAAAAAAATATGTATGTGTTTAAGAAAAAAATAAACAAAAAAATCCAAAATGAAATCTCTCCAAATAATCCACATGAAACCTAGAAAGAATATTGAACACACGACTGCTCCTTCCATGAGGTATACAGATGCAGGGACAGAATTTAAAAATTCACTCTTGGGCCAGGCCTGGTGGCTCACACCTGCAATCCCAGCACTCTGGGAGGCCAAGGTGGGCAGATCACTTGAAGCCAGGAGTTCAAGACCAGCCTGGCCAACATGGTGAAATCCTGTCGCTAATAAAAATATAAAAGCTGACCAGGCACAATGGCTGACACCTGTAATCCCAACACTTTGGGAGGCCAAGGTGGGCGGATAGTCTGAGGTCAGGAGTTCGAGACCAGCCTGGCCAACACGGTGAAACACCGTCACTCCTAAAAATACAAAAATTAGCCAGGCGTGGTGGTGGACACCTGTAATCCCAGCTACTAGGGAAGCTGAGGTAGGAGAATTGCTTGAACCCGGGAGGTGGAGCTTGTAGTGAGCAGAGATCACACCACTTACACTCCAGCCTGGGCAACACCACAACAAAAA
>NW_012112675.1:13741-14590 GCF_000951035.1 Colobus angolensis palliatus
TGAGCTTTACTCATGCGGTCTCCGCGCGCTTCTAGTAAATCTTCACCGCCACCCCCATAGCCTAGCCGGAGTCTCACTTTCTCTTAGGCTGATTCCCCACCCGCCTCCTCTAACAAGACTCAGTTCTCTCCTTTTTTTTTTTTTCCTTTGGGCACAGAGCCTCGCTCTGTCGCGGCTGGAGTGCAGTGGCGCGATCTCGACTCACTGCAACCTCCGCCTCCCGGGTTCAAGCAGTTCTCTGCCTCAGTCTTCCGAGTAGCTGGGATTACAGGCGAGTGCCACCACACCCGGCTAAGTTTTTTGTATTTTTAGTATAGATGGGGGTGTCACCATGTTGGCCAGGCTGGTCTTGGAACTCCTGACCTCGTGATCCACCTGCCTTGGCTTCTCGAAAGTGCTAGGGTTACAGGCGAGAGCCACCTAGCCTACCTTAGCTCCCTCCTTAAGCGTGTTAGCCTTTTCCAAACCTGCAATGAACTTGCTGGTTCAGAATGGGAGCCGTGCTGCCCAAAAACTAAATTAGTAAAACTTGTGAGCCCCTGCTGTGTGTCATGCATGTTCTAGAATATCGGGGATACAATGATGCATGATACACCATTTCTGCTCGGGAGGAGCAAACAATGACCCGAGAGAGGCTCCTTACCAACTAACAATGTTAAATGCTATCATAGGAATAAGCACTGTTACAGGCATACAAAGTGAAGGAGTCATTCCATTTCTTTTTTTTTTTTGAGACGGAGTCTGGCTGTGTCGTCCAGGCTGGAGTGCAGTGGCGCGATCTCGGCTCACTGCAAGCTCCGCCTCCCGGGTTCATGCCATTCTCCCGCCTCAGCCTCCGAGTAGCTGGGA
>NW_012112675.1:19385-19855 GCF_000951035.1 Colobus angolensis palliatus
ACCACTTGAGTCCAGGAGTTCAAGGCTACAGTGAGCTATGATAGTGCCACTGCATTGCTGTCTGAGCAACAGAGCAAGACATTTTCTCAAAAAAAAAGTATAGCTCTGGAGTCTGCCTGGGATTGAATTCTAGCTGTGCCACTTACCATCTGTGTGTCCCTGGGCAACTTCACTCTGTTCCTCTGTTTCCTTTTCTCTAGAATGGGGACATAGGCTGGGCACAGTGGCTCACACCTGTAATCCCAGCACTTTGAGAGGCTGAGGTGGGAGGATTGCTTGAGCCTGGGAGGCTGAGGTTGCAATGGTCCATGATTGTGCCACCGTACTCCAGCCTGGGTGACAAATGAAGACCATATCTCAAATAAATAAATGAGGACTTAATAGTAACGACCTCGGCCCGGTGTGGTGGCTCACGCCTGTAATCCCAGCACTTTGGGAGGCCGAGGCGGGAGGATCACCTGAGATTCAAG
>NW_012112675.1:26065-26966 GCF_000951035.1 Colobus angolensis palliatus
TGTTGGCCAGGCTGGTCTCGAACTCCTGACCTCAAGTGATCTGCCCACCTCAGCCTCCCAAAGTGCTGAGATTACAGGCGTGAGCCACTGTTCCCTGGCTTTGTTTTCTATTTTGATATGAGCACAACCCTATGAGGTAGGTAGGGGGAGGACTATTCCCGTTTTCACAAACGGACACGCCCCCTACAAAGGAAAAAAACAATAAAATAGGATCTGCAAGATGAAAAGACTTGTCCAAGGCCACATAGCTAGTAAGTGAGTGAATCAAGACCCAATCCCAGGTCTTCTCATAATAAAACCGTGTTTCTTTGCCTTTAAATCACATGCCTATCAATCGTCAGTGTGATCAGTACTTCTCAAGCATATGGCTCTTGAGAGTTTCTGAAGTACTTTCTCATGCCTATTTTCATTTGCTTTTCACGGCAAAAGAGAGGCAGGGCAAGCATTTATTACTACCATGGGTACAAACTGCTGCCCTGCCTTTCAAGGACTTCTGCTGCGACTAGACACAAATGGATCCATCCCAGGCTTGTTGCCAAAGACTGCAGGAGCCACAAGCTACACCTATCCACGGTGCCAGTCAGAATATGACTGCATGTTCTCTAGGCAGAAGCTCAAAAATGTGAGCTTTAAGGAGAAACAGGTCGGGCGCAGTGGCTCACACTTGTAATCCTAGCACTTTGGGAGGCCGAGATGGGCAGAGATAGCCTGAGCTCAGGAGTTTGAGACCAGCCTGGGCAACATGACAAAATCCCATATCTACTAAAAATACAAAAATTAGCCGGGTAGGGTGGTATGCGCCTGTAATCCCAGCTACTTGGGAGGCTGAGGCAGGAGAATCGTTTGAATCCAGGAGACAGAGGTTGCGGTGAGCTGAGATCGTGCCACTGTACTCCAGCCT
>NW_012112675.1:31177-31903 GCF_000951035.1 Colobus angolensis palliatus
GCCTCCCAAAGTGCTGGGATTACAGACTTGAGCCACCGCGCCCGGCCAAGAATCTCTGTTTTAAAGGTAAAAAAGGCTGGGCACGGTGGCTTACACCTTTAATCCTAGTACTTTGAGAGACCAAGGCAGGAGGATCACTTGAGCCCAGGAGTTCGAGACCAGCCTAGGCAACATGGTGGGACTGCATCTCTACAAAAATAAAAAGAAAATGGGCTAGGTGCAGTGACTCATGCCTGTAATCCCAGCACTTTGGGAGGCCCATGCGGGCAGGCGGATCATTTTGGGAGGCCAGGCAGGAGTTCAAGACCAACTTGGCCAACGAGGTGAAACCCCGTTTTTTTTTTGTTTGTTTGTTTGTTTTGTTTTTCTTTTCTTTTCTTTTTTTTTTTTTTTGAGATGGAGTCTTGTTCTGTCACCAGGCTGGAGTACAATGGTGCGATCTTGGCTCACTGCAACCTCTGCCTCCTGGGTTCAAGTGATTCCCCGGCCTCAACCTCCCGGGTAGCTGGGACTACAGGCGCCTGCCACCACGCTCAGCTAATTTTTTTTTTTTTATTTTATTTTAGTAGAGACGGGGGTTTCATCATGTTGACCAGGATGGTCTTGATCTCCTGACCTCATGATCCACCTGCCTCAGCCTCCCAAAGTGCTGGGATTACACGTGTGAGCCACGACACCCGGCTGGTGAAACCCCGGTTCTACTAAAAATATAAAAATTAGCCAGGC
>NW_012112676.1:0-1323 GCF_000951035.1 Colobus angolensis palliatus
GCGAAACCCTATCTCTCCTAAAAATACAAAAATTAGCTGGGCATGGTGGCGCATGCCTGCAGCTACTCAGGAGGCTGAGGCAAGATAATCGCTTGAATTGGGGAGATTCAAGATTGCTCCACTGCACCCAGCCTGGGCGACAGAGTGAGATTTTGTCTCTAAAAATAAAAATAAAACTCTTGTTCAGCTACTATGAAATTTGGTCTGCAGTTTGGCATATACCTACTTCCTCCCCTCCAGCCTAAGAGGGCTGAATTTCCCGTTTGTGTTTGTCAAAAGCCAAACAAGAATCCCAATCATCTGTTCTTCTGAAAAGATGAAAGAACTGTTTGCGTCCATGTCAAAGACAAGGGCCTGCAACAATTCAGGAGACTGTCAGGGCCTCCTGAGCACCAGCAGACCTAGCCACACAGTCCTGGCAGGTCTGACCTTTAATGCTTGAGCCCCACCAAGAATGAGTGAATGCTCAGAGACGGGGCCCTGCAAGTGACAGAGCCGATGGTCTCTGGCCAAAGTGACCCAGTAGTTCTTTTGGGTCAGTGTTACGGCTTCTCCAGAACTGAAAAGCTGCCACTGAAGTGGCCTTGGTCCCTTAGCCTTTGGTGAGTCCAAGCCTGTGATACAGTCTTTAAATTCATTTATATCTAACAGGCTAAAGAGCTTTCATCTACTAGGATCCCATGAGTTAGAAGGCTGCTAGAGCATTATAACAATTTTTTGTTACCAAAAAAATGTTTTCTTTGGCCGGATGCAGTGGCTCATGCCTGTCATCCCAGCACTTTGGGAGGCTGAGGTGGGTGGATCACAAGGTCAGGAGTTCAAGATCAGCCTGGCCAAGATAGTGAAACCCTGTCTCTACTGAAAATACAAAAAAATTAGCGGGGTGTGGTGGCAGTGGTGGTGGGCGCCTGTAATCCCAGGACTTTGGGAGGCCCAGGCAGGAGTTTGAGTCCAGGAGTTCGAGACCAGCCTGGGTGACAGAGCCAGCCAGACTCCACCTCAAAAAACAAAATTATTTTTCTAATCAGAAAGGTCCATTTGCTGAAGCAAAGGGCACGGTGGATGTATCATCCAGTGCATTCCAAAAGATAAATATGAAGCATTTGTGTGTGGGGTGTAGTATTTGTCACATATTGTCAATTATAAGCCCCCCTTCTGATGTACATCTTTTTTTTTTTTTTTGAAACAGAGTCTCCCTGTGTCACCCAGGCTGGAGTGCTGTGGTGCCATCTTGGCTCACTGCAAGCTCCGCCTCCCGGGTTCACGCCATTCTCCTGCCTCAGCCTCCCGAGTAGCTGGGACTACAGGCGCCTGCCACCACGC
>NW_012112677.1:0-1818 GCF_000951035.1 Colobus angolensis palliatus
CACTCCAGCCTGGGCGACAGAGCAAGACTCTGTCTCAAAAAAAAAAAAAAAGAAAAAAGAAAAAGTCTTCCAAATTTAACATAGGTGACAACATTTGGAGGTCCTACACAAATATTCCTCCAAATATATTAGTAGAATTCCAAGCCTCAAGTGAACATATTATATGCTAAACTTTCTACCTAGATCACAAATCCCTTAGAGCATTTATTTCACTGTTCTATACTGAAGAACCATTTGATAAGGTGTTGTTTTCAGTGATGATGATGAAAATGAAAATCATAATGATAATGGAGGTGATGCTACAGTCTTAGTAGCACCATGGTCTTGCTAGAGGGAAGGAAGGAGCTTGAAAAGAGAAGAGATGGAAAACAACATTGGAGAAGACTTACAAGTAATATAAAGATCTGTAAAGCTTCAGTTTTTATAAATTCAGTGAGTAGAATAATAATGCTGTATTTCCAAACACACACAGGAGTCAAAATGAATAGTCTGAAAGGCAGAGATTCACCCCCCAGCTGTGCAGGGATCATCAGACCATTTCCGAGGTGCTTATCCTCTGCAAAAATGGCTTGTGTTGAAATTATTTTTTAAGGGCATCATTTCTTTTAGAAAAACTTTATTACTAATTTGCCAATTGAATATCCCATAAGATATTGGAAGTCATTAGTGAATATAGAGTGAGTATTTTGATTTAAAAAAACATGTGCATCCCCTGTTGTTCAATAATAATGGGGATGAATAACATCTACTTTAGGTTTTCAAATGTAATTTATGGTGATAAGACTTTTAGACAGAGGATGGACGAGCTGATGGATGATATACATAAGAAACTCAGGTAATGACTGTGACATGTTTTGCATTAGGTTATGATAATGTGAAAACAATCAAAGTAATAGTTTTTAAAAAACTGCCAAGAAGAAAAGTGAAATAATAAACTCCATTATATCAAGTGCTCTGATTTTTCAAATGCCTTCAACATCTTCAGTTCTAGTTTAGGAGGTGCTCTCAAAATACAACCAGTTGAAATCTTCAGTGGGGTACAGGAGGGAGTGATGTTAGGGACATTTTCAGATTTGACATTGAATAACTCATATATCAGCCCTATAAAGAACAGTAATGACAAAAGAAGGTAGGTAAATTAGCTCTTGCATTTTTTTCTTTATACTATTTCTGTATTGTCTGATATTTTTTAAAAAAAGCAGTTATTCATATAATTAGTTATATAATTAAAAATTATTTTTTAATGGAATAAAAATCAGTCATTAGTATTCTTACAGATTTAGTAACAGAAAATATCTACAATTAATGACTCTTGGAGGGAAGAAGAGTTAATATAAGATTGGATAAGGGCACTTTTCATGTAAGTGAAATTGATTTTACAAGTCTACAAATCCTGTGGGTGGGATTGATTTTTTAATTATTATTTTATTTTTTATTTTTTTGACATGGAGTCTCTGTCACTCAGGCTGGAGGGCAGAGGCACCATCTCAGCTCACCACAACCTCCACCTCCTAGATTCAAGCAATTCTCCTGTCTCAGCCTCTCACGTAGCTGAGACTACAGGCGTGTGCCACCATGCCCAGCTAATTTTTGTATTTCTAGTAGAGATGGGGTTTCACCACATTGGCTAGGATGGTCTCAATCTCTTGACCTCATGATCCACCTGTCTTGGCCTCCCAAAGTTCTGGGATTACAGGCATGAGCCACTGGGCCCGGCCTTAGATTTTTTTTTGTCTCAGGTATTCAACACATATTAGGAGGACAATCAGAACACACAGAACATATTTTGAACTGATTACCATGAAAACTTTGCTAAAT
>NW_012112678.1:0-1199 GCF_000951035.1 Colobus angolensis palliatus
GCCTCCTGGGTTCAAGCGATTCTCCTGCCTCAGCCTCCTGAGTAGCTTGGACTACAGGCATGCACCACCGCACCTGGCTAATTTTTTGTATTTTTAGTAGAGACGGAGTTTCACCCTGTTAGCCAGGATGCTGTTGATCTCCTGACCTCGTGATCCACCCGTCTTGGCCTCCCAAAGTACTGGGATTATAGGCGTGAGCCACCATGCCTGGCCCTCATTGTGGTTCTGATTTTCATTTCTCTGATGATTAGTGATATTGACCATTTTTTCATGTTTGTTGGCTGCTTGTATGTCTTCTTTTGAGAAGTGTCTGTGTCTTTGCTCACTTTTTAATGGGGTTGTTTTTCGTTTGTTAACTTGTTTATTCCTTATAGATTCTGGATGTTAGACCTTTGTCAGATACATAGTTTGAAATATGCAAATATTTTCCCCCATTCTGCGGGCTGGCTGTTCGTTGTGTTGATTACTACTTTTACTGTGCAGAAGCTTTTTAGTTTATATAGTCCCATTTGTGTATTTTTGTTTTTGTTGCATTTGCTTTGGGGGTCTTAGTCATGAATTCTTTGCCTAGACAAATGTGCAGAGGAGGTTTTCCTGTATTTTCTTCTAGAATTTTTATAGCTTCAGAATTTACATTTAAGTCCTTAATCCATCTTGAGTTAATTTTTGTATATAGTGAGAGATAGGGATCCAGTTTCAGTCCGCATATAGTAATCCAGTTTTCCAGCACCATTTATTGCATAGAGTGTCCTTTCCCCAGTGTATGTTTTTGTTAACTTTGTCGAAGGTCAGTTGGCTGTAGATATGTAACTTTATTTCTGGGTTGTCTGTTCTGTCCTGTTGGTCTATGCGTCCGTTTTTGTATCAGTGCCATGCTGTTCTGGTTACTATAGCCTTATACCATTTAGTTTAAAGTTGGGTAATGTGATGCATCCAGCTTTATTCTTTTTGCTTAGGATGGCTTTCACTATTTGGGCTCTTTTTTGGTTCCATATGAATTTTAGAGGTTTTTTTTTTTTTTTCCTAATTCTGTGAAAAATTGACATTGGTAGTTTGATAGGAATAGCATTGAATCTATAGATTGCTTTGGGCAGTATGACTTTTTTTTTTTGGCGTCAGAGTCTCACTCTTACCCAGGCTGGAGTACAATGGCACAGTCTTGGCTCACTGCAACCTCTGCCTCCCAGGTTCAAGCCGTT
>NW_012112679.1:0-1372 GCF_000951035.1 Colobus angolensis palliatus
GGGGGTGGTGGCACATGCCTGTAATCCCAGCTACTTGGGAGGCTGAGGCAGGAGAATTGCTTGAACCCGGAAGGCAGAGGTTGCAATGAGCTGGGATGGTGCCACTGCACTCTGGCCTGAGCAACAGAGCAAGACTCTGCCTCCAAAAAAAAAAAACTTTAGTTTATAAATTAGGCATATTAATTAGAATTAACTACAATGACTAATAAAATAGAACAATTATAACAATATAATATATATATTTGAATGTGGTGCCTCTCTGTCTCAAATCATCTTAATATTTTCAGAGTGTTTTAACATGCCTCTGATCCCAGCAACTTGGGAGGCTGAGGCAGGAGAATTGCTTGAACCCAGGAGTTCAAGGTTCCAATGAGCTGGGATGGTGCCACTGCACTCTGGCCTGAGCAACAGAGCAAGACTCTGCCTCCAAAAAAAAAAACTTTAGTTTATAAATTAGGCATATTAATTAGGATTAACCACAATGACTAATAAAATAGAACAATTATAACAATATAATATATATATTTATTTTTTTTATGGAGACAGAGTCTTCCTCTGTTCCCCAGGCTGGAGTGCAGTGGTATGATCTCTGCTCACTGCAACCTCTGCCTCCTGGCTTCAAGCAATTCTCCTGCCTCAGCCTCCTGAGTAACTGGGACTATGTTACTCCATGACACGCACCACCATGCCCAGCTAATTTTTGTATTTTTAGTAGAGACGGAGTTTCACTATATTGGCCAGGCTGGTCTCAAACTCCTGACCTTGTGATCCACTCACCTCGGCCTCCCAAAGTGCTGGGATTACAGGCATGAGCCACTGTGCCCGGCCAACAATATACTGTAATAAAAGTTACGTGAATGTGGTCTCTTTCTCAAAATGTCTGGTTGTATGTACTATTTTCAGACCTGGGTTGACTTCAGGTAACTGAAACCTTGGAGAGTGAAATGCAGGTAAGGGGGAACTTACTCTGTATTCATATAACAGAACATTATTCAGAAATGCAAAGGAGTGGTCTAAAGACACATGCTACATTGTAATCACTAGGGCACTAGGTCAAGCAAAAGAAATCATACACAAAAGGTTACACACCCTATCATTCCATTCATATGGAATTCTAAAAAAGGCAAAACTGTAGGGACAGAAAGCAGCCCAGAGATCTCTTCCCAGGAGGCAGGGATGGGGGAACCAACCGAAGAGGGGAGTTCTGCATGATGGCACTCTGCTATGTTACAACTGTAGGGATGCTTACACGGTTTCACAAAACCCACTAAACTGCACACTTAAAATTGGTGAATTTTGGCCGCACGATGGTTCGTGCCTGTAATCCCAGCACTTTGGAAAGCCAAGGCTGGCGGATCACCTGAGGTCAGGA
>NW_012112680.1:0-1895 GCF_000951035.1 Colobus angolensis palliatus
GGAGGCTGAGGCAGGAGAATGGCGTGAATCCGAGAGGCGGAGCTTGCAATGAGCCAAGATCGCACCACTGCACTCCAGCCTGGGTGACAGAGCAAGACTCAGTCTCAAAACAAAAGAACAAACAAACAGCCAGTACCTACAAGGCAGAGTTTATACTTCATTCTTAGTTTTGAGAGGCAGAAGAGCACGATGAACATGGACTCCAGACTGATTGCCTGAGTTCAAATCTCAGCTCCACCACTTACTAGCTGTGGGACCCTGAGTAAGTTAGATTTTCAGTGTCTCAGTGAAACAGGGAAAATAGTACCTCTATCTCAGATGGCAGTTGTGAATATTAAATGAGATAATACACATAAAGCACTTAAAGCAGTGCCTGGCACAGAGTATACAATATATAAATGTTTGCTATCATTATTATTGTTATTCAGTATTTATGACGATATTGCTTTCCCTCACTGAGCTCCCAAGGCTCGGCCTGGTCACTTACACACGCGCCACTTCCTTGTGCTTCTAACGTACCAGGGTCTTGGCAGTCTCTGTGCCTTGGTTCCCATGAGTGTCTTTGAATGGAACACCTTTCCCCAAGTTTCCCTTATGGAGTAGGTAAACTCTTATTTAGCAAAGAATTTCTTAATATTTAAGCACTACAGCGGTTAGAGAAACAAGCCATCATCAGTGAACTGTTATTTCAGAAGGTAGTAAAAGATCCAATTCAAGATGTTTCCTCCAAATAGCACCTAAAAATGTAGTAGGCATCTTCTTACCAGTGAATCTCTCCCCCTCACTCTGCAGACGTTTTCCACCCATCTTTCTTGTCTCTGCCAACTGCAGAAATAATTATTTCTGCCAGAAATGTGTAAATCACTATCTAAGACAACTAGAATACATTTCAAGCCTTATTAATGTACTTACAGGAAAGAGAGGGCAGTTCCCCAAATCTAGTCAAGGTGACCAAGATACAATTAAAGATAAGTTATGCTTCAATCAACTGTAATGGATCCAGGCAATGCCATAATTAACATATTGTATTGTAGTCAGCTTGTAGTCATAATAAACGAAAATTAAAAGATCAAGAATTTCTCATGCTGTTTCTATTGAGGCTCTAAAAGGAAAAGTGTTTGTATCTTTGAAATCTTTACAGAAATGTCCTCTAATAGAGGGCAACTCATTCACAAATGAGATTTCTTTACAAGTTTTCTTTAATTCCAAGTCCATAAGCCACACTTTCATGTGGTCCCATCCAAGAGAAGTGACCTGTGCAAAACACTATTGTATTTTTTTTTAATTATATATATAAAACAGTATGCTGTTTCATAAAACCCTGCCTCGGTGACTACCACTTCTATCCACCCAGTCATCCTACCAGAACCTGAGTCATCCCAGACTCCTCCCCATCTTTTATGTGGCCCTCTATGCTACCTCTACCTAGTCAGTCACCATGTTCTGCCAACCCTGTATCTTCAAATCAAGGATCACAGGGATCTGGCAGGTAAGTTGAACAAAGCATTCCTGCATAAAGCATATGCACTGGTAGAGAACGGCAAATTAGAGAGCAAATAAAAACAGAGCAAGCACTATTCAGCATCAGCTGATTCTTGTCAAGAGGAAGTTCAGGGCCAGTATTGTCCAATATTCTGTTTTCTTTCAGAGAATTCGGAAATCGGGACTTTTATGAGAAAGACACTATTTTATTATTATTATTAATATTATTATTATTATTACCATTATTGAGACGGTGTCTCGCTCTGTCGCCCATGCTGGAGTGCAGTGGCACTATCTTAGCTCACTGCAACCTCCGCCTCAAGGATTCAAGCGATTCTCCTGCCTCAGCCTCCCAAGTAGCTGGGATTACAGGCACACACCACCATGCCCAGCTAATTTTTGTATTTTTAGTA
>NW_012112681.1:0-1082 GCF_000951035.1 Colobus angolensis palliatus
TTAGTAGAAATGGGGTTTCACCATGTTGGCCAGGATGGTCTTGATCTCTTGACCTCATGATCTGCCTACCTCAGCCTCCCAAAGTGCTGGGATTATAGGAGTGAGCCACCCCGCCCAGCTATCTACAATACTTTGCAGAAGCCTGTAACGTGATAGGCACTCAAAAGCTGATAAAAAAAAGAATGGAAGAAGGAATATATAAACGTGTTCAAGATTATCAAAAAGTATATGTTGAAGAGGCAGGGATAATTTCATGATTTAAAACAGGATTTCTCAAGGTGGGTTTCAATGACAATATAAATAGTAAACATCTAACATCGAAAGATAATTTGTTTATAATTTGCATCACTCATTTGCATTCGATACTTGGTAAATCTGTGGGGGAGAAATTAAAGTATTTGCTAGAATTTTGTTTCCTTATCAAGACTTAGTGACATTTGTGCATGACAATGAAATTCGTTGCTAGTGCATTTGTATACAAACATACAAGCATACACATCTAGATAAAAACACATAGAAAATAAATAGCAGAATCACTGCATTTATTTGGTTAATAAAAGCAAAACTGGCTTCTGCCTCAATCTAGTTATTTCAACTAAATTATTTTACTTGCTGAGGTAAATATGGCTTATTGCCACTTGGAAATAAATTATCTTCATATTTGTAAAATCATTCTTTCCAAATTAATTTAATTAGTGTAATATTAAAAGGTTTCAATTATCACAGTTGCTCCAGAAAAATCATATGTATATTTACAACAATTTAATCAATTGTGATACTGCATTCTTTTACTTGAGAAAATTTCCTGTAAGTGCTCGCAGATTGTCTTGCAATTAAATAAAGTGCATTTTGTAATGTGGTTTTCAAATACATATTTGCATTTTAATAAAATAGGTCAGATTCATTGGTTTTCTTTCATTGTTTGCTTTTTTCTGTATTTTTCAGTTACAACCTAAAATATAGGTTGACTTTCAAATTTGATTTGATTTAGAGAAAACATTTTAAGATAATTTATTTCATATCCTATTTTCTGAATCAAAATGGTTGCAAAATAGGAACTGTACAAATAAATTATAACAAGG
>NW_012112682.1:0-1093 GCF_000951035.1 Colobus angolensis palliatus
AAAAAAAAAAAAAAGCCATAACCCCCACTCTCCTGGTTTTCCTCTCCCTATATCTCTAGTCTCTTTCTCCCCTCAGTCTCCATTGCAGCTTCTTTTCCTCTGTCATAAGAGAAACTATCACATTCTCCTTAGGCAGCCTTATCCACTGCATAGTTCCAGTCAGTTTCTACAAGTGATGTTTCTCAAAGCTGTATCTCCAGCCTAGTCTTTGTCCCTGAGTTTCAGCCCCAAATAGTCAGCCACAAGCCTCCACATCGTTTGATATCACCTCACACTATACATTTCCACAACTGAATTTATCACCTTCATTTCCAGTCCAGCGTCTCCCCCACTGTTCCCTGCCTCCATAAGGGGCATCACCACTTTCTCAGTTGCTTAACCCAGAACCCCAGAAGGCATCCCTAATTTCCCTTTTCTATCCCTTCCCACTCGATCACTAAGGCCTGCCAAGTCTACTTCCAATGCCTCTCAAATGCATACACTTCTTTTCTCATTGCTTCCACTATCTCTGGCCTGCCTTCTTGTAGCAGCCTTGTCACTGTTCTTTTTGTTTCTCATCTGGGTGTCTTCCCTAACTTTCACCATGTTACAGCCAATAAAACTCTAAATGCATCTCAGGCTTCATCATTCTTCCGCCTAAAACCATCCATGGCTCCCATTGCTCCTAGGAGAGTACAGAATCTGGATACCAGTGTCCTGCTTAACCTCCACTTTGCCTTTATACTGCCTTTATAAAACTTTTCTTCTGGAGGGCTTTCCCTGTATGCTGGAACAGATTGGTCCCCTATACCACCTGCCTCACCCTAACACCATCTCGTTTTTTTTTTTTTACCTGATAGAAACTTTAATGATGTGGCCAGGCACGGTGGCTCAAGCCTGTAATCCCAGCACTTTGGGAGGCCGAGACGGGTGGATCACAAGGTCAGGAGATCGAGATCATCCTGGCTAACACAGTGAAACCCCATCTCTACTAAAAAATACAAAAAACTAGCCGGGCGAGGTGGCGGACGCCTGTAGTCCCAGCTACTCGGGAGGCTGAGGCAGGAGAATTTCTTGAACCTGGGAGATGGAGGTTACAGTGAGCTGAGATTGC
>NW_012112683.1:0-1009 GCF_000951035.1 Colobus angolensis palliatus
CACACCATCTTTAAGAACTGTAACACTCACCGTGAGGGTCCGCAGCTTCATTCTTGAAGTTCCCACCTGAAGGAATAAATTCCAGACACACCCCTTATAAGAGGAGAAAGAGGCTGAGTATGGTGGCTGACACCTGGAATCCCAACACGTTGGGAGGCCAAGGCAGGAGGATTGCTTGAAGCCAAGAGCTTGACACCAGCTTGGACAACACAGTGAGACCCCCATTTCTATGAATAAATAAACAAATTAGCCACGCACGTGGCTCACTCCTGTCATCCCAACATTTTGGGAGGCCAAGGCAGGAGATTTACTTGACACCAGGAGTTCAAGATCAGCCTGAGCAACATAGTGGGATCCTGTCTCTACAGAAAAATTAGCCAGGCATGTTGGTGTGAGTCTGTAGTCCCAACTACTACACTCAAAACTGAGGAATGAGGATCATTTGAGCCTAGGAGTTCGAGGTTACAGTGAACTATAGTTGTAACACTGTGCTCGAGCCTGGGGAAAGCAAAACCCTGTTTTTTCGTTTTGTTTTTTTTTAAAAAAAGACGAGAACCAAAGCTCCTTCTCTCCCTGCCAGTTGAGGACACAGTGAGAAGGTGGCTGATTGCAAGCCAGGAAGACGGTCTCCTCATGAGGAAATGAATTGGCTGGCACCTTGATCTTGGACTTCCCAGCCTCCATAACTGTGAGAAATAAATGTCTGTTGTTTTAGCCACCCAGTCTGTGGTATATTGTTAGGACAGGCTCAGCTGACTAAGGAATTAATACCAAGAAGCAGTTTGCTGCTGTAACAAGTAACTAAAAGTGTGGAAGCAGCTTTGGAACTGGGTAGTGGGTAGAGGCTGGAAAAGTTTTGTTTTTAGAGACAGGGTCTGCCAGATGCGGGGGCTCACACCTGTAATCCCAGCATTTTGGGAGGCCGAGGCAGGCAAATCACGAGGTCAGGAGTTCAAGACCAGCCTGGTCAACATGGTGAAACCCTGTCTCTACTAAAAATACAAAAATT
>NW_012112684.1:0-1425 GCF_000951035.1 Colobus angolensis palliatus
TCACACCTGTAATCCCAGCACTTTGGGAGGCCAAGGCGAGTGGATCACTTGAGGTCAGGAGTTTGAGACCAGCCTGACAACATGGAGAAACCCTGTCTCTAGTGAAAATACAAAATTAGCCGGGCATGGTGGCACATACCTGTAATCCCAGCTACTTGGGAGGCTGAGGCAGGAGAATCGCTTGAACCCGGGAGGTGGAGGTTGTTGTGAGCCAAGATGGTGTCATTGCCCTCCAGCCTAGGCAACAAGAGCGAGACTCCAAAAAAAGAAAAAGAAAAAAAAAAAAGAAAAGAAAAGATTTTTCTACGCTGATACATATACCTCTGATTTATTTATTTTGACTATGATATGAATATCCCTTAATTTACTTGTATGTTTCTTTATTGAAAGACATTTAGTTATTTATGATTTTGGATATTATAAACTTTGTGATTATGAACATGCTTGGATGTTGTCTTCCTATCCTTATATACATGTGTGAGAATTTCTCTAAGATTGATACTTGAAATGAACCAATAATTTCTTTTCTCTATCTTTCTATTCTTTGGAAGACAATAAGGTAGGTACAAACTGTTATTTCTTGAAGGTTTGCTAACACTGGGTTGTAAACTGAGTGATGCTGTTTGGGGAAATTTTTTTTACTATAATTCAATTTCTTTAATGATTATAAGTATATTAAAGTTTTAAAATTTCCTCATTAGTAAATTTTTGTCATTTATCTGAAAAATTATCCACTTTATGTTTTTAAATGTTAGGACTTATGATTGTTCATATTAATATCAAATTGCAGTTTTGTAAAGTCAAAAGGTTGAATATCAGCAATTTAATGTTACTCAGCATAATAATTTCTGTGGTTTAAATTTTCCTTCTTTAACTCTAATTATGAGTCTCTTTCATTCCTAATATGATTAATTGTGCCTCCTGTATATTTTGGTTTGTCACCAGACACTTCTCTATTTTATTAGTCTTTCAAAACATAAGATTAATCTTTATTATTTATTTTTTATTTTATTAATCTCTACTTTTGCTTTTCTTTCTTCTTCCTGCTACCATTTTTGAATGTACTCTGTTGCTCTTTTTCTAACTTCCTTAACCGAATATTGATTGTATAGATTTTTAATATTTTTTAATTCTGATGTACATATGTTTAAGGCTTTAACTCTCCTAGCTGTATCCACATTTTTTTTTTTTTTTTTTTTTGGAGACAGAGTCTCGCTCTGTCGCCCAGGCTGGAGTGCAGTGGCCAGATCTCAGCTCACTGCAAGCTCCACTTCCCAGGTTTACGCCATTCTCCTGTCTCAGCCTCCCAAGTAGCTGGTACTACAGGCGCCCGCCACCTCGCCCGGCTAGTTTTTTGTATTTTTTAGTAGAGACGGGGTTTCACCGTGTTAGCCAGGATGGTCTTGATCTCCTGGCCTCGTGATC
>NW_012112685.1:0-1812 GCF_000951035.1 Colobus angolensis palliatus
TCACAACAAATACCCACCAATCGATCACAACAAATATCCACCAGTCACAACAAATACTCACCTATCACATTAAATACAACAATGGAAAAAGCCCCCAGGCACTACTGTATTGAATACCTAGTTTTGCCTAAGATCTTACCCTAGATTCTACAGGGAATAGAAACGTGACCACCACCCACCTACCCTACTTTCTGTAATGAGGCTGGACAGTCCTGCATGTAAATACGATTCTATCTTCACTTAATGTGAGATGAACAGAATGTTCACTGGTTAAGAACCACAAAATCAGCAGGGCACGGTGGCTCACGCCTGTAATCCCAGCACTTTGGGAGGCCAAGCACAGTAGATCACAAGGTCAGGAGATCGAGACCATCCTGGCTAACAACGTGGAGCCCCGTCTCTACTAAAAAAACAAAAAAGTTAGCCGGGCGTGGTGGCGGGTGCCTGTAGTCCCAGCTACTCGGGAGGCTGAGGCAGGAGAATGGTGTGAACCCGGGAGGCAGAGCTTGTAGTGAACCGAGATCGCGCCACCGCACTCCAGCCTGGATGACAGAGCCAGACTCCGTCTCAAAAGAAAAAAAAAAACAAAACTCAAAATCATTATAAGAATAAATCAGTTGGAACAGACAGACGCATACATGGTTAGTACTCTATGAGAAAACTGGGGCTTGTCGGGTAGGATGGAACAAAGTTCAACAAGAAAACAATCAGAAACACCAGGACGTTGGGATGGTATCTTGACCTATGATGAGGGGGGCTCAGGGGACCAGGGGAGGGAGTCCTGCTGATGCTGCTCTGCTTTAGGGGTCTCACTCAGGGCCTTTGTGCTAGTAGCAGACGTAGAGCAATGTCTGAAAACATATTTGGTTGTCACACTGGGAGTGGATGCTACTGGTATCTAGTGGGTGGAGGCCCAGGATACTGCTCAACATCCTACAATACACAGGACACTCCCCATGACAAGGAATTATCCGCTCTCAATGCCAACAGTGCTGAGGTGGAGAAAGCCCACACTCCTCTAACAGATTTGTCCAGAACTGAATGAAAGTTCTACTACCGCATATACGAAAGAGAAGAGACAGGCCCTTGACAAGTACTGACATTCTAGCCTTGAACTGAAGTGATGCATGATAATAGAGGTTATCCAATCCTCTTGTCAATAAATGGACACAGGTTACTCTCCAGGGAGGACACACACACACACACACACACACACACACACACACACACACACACACACACACACACACACACACACACACACACACATACACACTCACGCACTCTGTGAACAAAGAAAATCACAGCAGCAAAAGCTACCAGAGAAATATGCCACAGACAAAAAGCAAAGGATGAATCAAATCTTTGATGTAAAATTGGAAATAAAAAATG
Source organism: Colobus angolensis palliatus (assembly GCF_000951035.1). Classification (NCBI taxonomy): domain Eukaryota; kingdom Metazoa; phylum Chordata; class Mammalia; order Primates; family Cercopithecidae; genus Colobus; species Colobus angolensis. The sequence continues at coordinate 1,393 of NW_012112685.1, forward strand.
ATAGTGTTGAAAATAATTTGAGTAACATAAAATGAAAACAGAAAGTTTTAACAACTTTATACAGAAAACTACTCCAGGAATTAAATCAGCTTAACAGAATTTCTTGGCAGAAAAATACATTCTCAAGGAAAGTTTATCAATGTGAACAAAATTTAACTGTGAGTAAAATGTTCGTGTTTTATAAATACAGTCAAAATATCTACTGCATCTAAACCCCATCCTCATCATATCTTTATTTCTAAAAAAATTTTATGGTCAGTGACTTCTAAGACTACTTTTCAGGTTTCTCTGCTTTTCTCAAGTAATTAAAGGACCTAGAAACAACTACTTAAATAAAACTGCTTCTTTTTTTTTTTTGAGATGGAGTCTAGCTCTGTTGCCCAGGCTGGAGTACAGTGGTGTGATCTTGGCTCACTGCAA
>NW_012112686.1:0-322 GCF_000951035.1 Colobus angolensis palliatus
TTTTTATCTGATGATATTTCCTTTTTTATCCTAGTCCTGAATGTGCTCCTGAATGTCCCTTTGCGGATCTGTCCACGACAGAGTTTCCATGCTGTGTAGTGTAAGGGAAGCTTTATCTATGTGAGATGAATACACATAGCATAGAGCAGTTTTTCAGAAAGCTTTCTTTCTCTTTTTGTCTGAGGCTCTTTCCCTTTTCACCATAGGTGTCAATATCCTCCCGAATGTACCTTGGTACCTATTTCTCCAAAAGGGCTTCCCTGATGCCGTATGAGAACAGAGGTATAAACTGAGTTGAATGCACATGTCACAAAGCATCTCC
>NW_012112686.1:2039-3331 GCF_000951035.1 Colobus angolensis palliatus
TGTACCCTAGAACTTAAAGTATAATAAAAAAAAGAAAAAAAAAGAAAATTGCTCATAAAAAAGAGAGGCTTAACTGAGTGAGAGGAATAAGATGACATAGAGCAGTTTCACAGAAAGCTTCCTTCTGGATTATAACGGAGGATATTTCTATCTCCGTATTCTAAGGATCGTTCCCAAATGTCTTTCCTCAGATGCCACCAGCACAGTGATTTCAAGCTGCTCAATCCAAAGAATGGTTTAACTCTATGAGACGAATACACATATCACAAAGCAGTTGCTCAGAAAGTTTCTCTGCAGGTTTCATCGGAAGACGTTTCCTTGCTCATTACAAGCCTCCAGGCGTCACTAAATATCCCTTCACAGATTCTTCAAAGACAGAGTATCAAAACTGGGCAACATAGAGTAGGCATTAACTCTATCAGGTGAATGCACATATCAGAGAGCAGATTCTTGGAACGCTTCTTCCTCGATTTTATTTCAGTATATTTCACTTTCAACATAGTCCTCAATGCACTCCGAAATATCACTTTTTCGGTTTCACAGGAACAGTGTTCAAACACTGCCTTGTGAGAAAAGAGGTATAACTCCCTGAGTGGAATACAGACATCACAAAGTAGTTTCTCAGAAAGCTTCTATCCAGTTTTCATCTGAAGATACCTGCTCTTTCACATAGGCCTGAATATTCTCCCGAATGTCCCTTTGCAGATCCGTGCATGACAGAGTTTCCAAAGTTCAAAATATAAGAAAAGTTTTAACTACGCGAGATGAACAAATATATCTAACACAAAGCAGTTTCACAGAAATCTTCTTTCCAGTTTTCTCTGAGGATATTTCCTTTTACACCAGAGCCATCCCTATACCCCCAAATGTCTCTTGGTAGCTTTTTCTCCAAAGGGATTCGGGAATCCTCTAGGAGAAGAAAAGAATATTTCTGTGAGTGGAATGCACACGTCACAAAGCAGCTCCTCAGAAAGCTTCTCTCCAGTTTCTATCTGAAGATGTTCCATTTCTCACCGTGAGTCTCAAAGAGTTTCTGAATATCCCTTATCAACTAAACTAAAACAGTGTTATGATAGTGCTCAATGAAAAGAGAAGCTTAGCTGTGTGACTGGAATTCAGGTGACACAGTGCAGTTTCATAGAAGGCTTCCTTCTGGTTTCTCTCTGAGGTTATTTCTTTTTTAGGATATTCTAAAGAGCATATCCAAATGTCCTTTCTCAGATTCCACAGAAAGAGTGATTTAAAACTGCTCAATCCAAAGAATGATTTAACTCAATGACATGAATACAAAC
>NW_012112686.1:4911-6383 GCF_000951035.1 Colobus angolensis palliatus
CGGTTCTGTGAAACTGCTCTGTGTCACGTGAATTCCGCTCTCACAGTTAAGCTTCTCTTTTCATTGAGTGGTATCATAACACTGTTTTTGTTTAGTCTGAGAAGGGATATTTAGGAGAGCTTTGAGAACCTACTTTTTATGCATTCCACTCAGGGAGTTATACCTTTTTTCTCACAGAGCAGTGATTGAAAACTATTCCTGTGAAACCGAAAAAGTGATATTTTGGAGTGCATTGAGGACTGTGGTGGTTAGTGAAATATACTGAAATAAAATCGAGTAAGAAGCGTTCCAAGAATCTGCTCTCTGATATATGCATTCACTTCACAGAAGTACTGCTTACTCTGTGTTGCTGAGTTTCAAAATTCTGTCTTTGAAGAATCTGTGAAGGGATATTTAGTGACACCCGGAGGCTTGTGGTGAGCAAGGAAACGTTTCCGATGAAACCTTCAGAGAAACATTCTGAGTATCTGCTTTGCAATGTGTGTATTCGTCTCATAGAGTTAAACCATTGTTTGCATTGAGCAGCTGGAAATCACTGTTGTTGTGGTATCTGAGGAAGGACATTTGGGAACGATCCTTAGAACATGGAGAAAGAAATATCCTCAGGTAAATTCCAGAAGGAAGCTTTCCGTGAAACTGCTCTTTGTCGTCTTAATTCTTCTCACTCAGTTTAGACTCTCTTTTCATTAAGCAGTTTACTAACCCTGTGTATGTTTAGCGTGTGATGGGATATTCGGGAGCACTTTGAGGATTGCGGTGTAAAAGGAAATAAGTTCAGACCGAAACTGGAGAGAAGCTTTCTGAGGAACTGCTTTGTGACGTGTGCATTCCACTCACTGTGTTATACCTCTCTTCTCATACACTGTTGGGGAAACTCTTTTAGAGAAACGGGTACCAAGTGATATTTGGGAGCATGTTGATGCCGATGGTGAAAAGGGAAATAGCGTCAGACAAAAACTGGAAAGAAGCTTTCTAGGAAACTACTCTGTGAAATGTGTAATTATTTCAGATAGATAAAGCTTTCTTTACATTACACAGTTGGAAACAGTCATGGACGGATCCACAAAGGTACCTTTGTGCGCACATTTAGGACTATGGTGAAAAAGGAAATATTTTCAGATAAAACTGAAAAGAAACTTTCTGTGAATCTGCTATTTGCTATGTTTTTCCGTCTCATATGGGTGAAGTTTCTTTACGTTACACAACTTGGAAACTCCTTCTTGGATGCATCCACGAAGGATATTTGTGATCATATTTGGGCCTATGGTGAAATAGGAAATATAGTCAATTAAAAACTGGAGAGAAGCATTCTGAGAAACTGCTTGCTGCTGTGAACATTCCACTCAGAGAGTTATAACTTTTTTCTCATAAGGCACAGCTTGAACACTGTTCCTGTAATACCAAAGAGTGATATTCGGAATACATGGAAGACTGTGGCAAAAAGTGAAATGTCGTCGAATAAACATCAGAAA
>NW_012112686.1:11358-12958 GCF_000951035.1 Colobus angolensis palliatus
CTCACACAGTTAAGCTTCTCTTTTCATTGAGCAATATCCTAACACTGTTTCTGTTTAGTCTGCGAAGGGATATTCAGGAACGCTTTGAGATTCGAGCTGAGAAAGGAAACGTCTTCAAATAGATACTGGATAGAAGCTTTCTGAGGAGCTGCTTTGTGACGTGTGCATTCCTCTCACAGAAACATACTTTTCTTCTCCTAGAGGATTCCAGAATCCCTTTTGGAGAAAAAGCTACCAAGAGACATTAGGGAGTACAGGGATGGCTATGGTGAAAAAGGAAATATCCTGAGACAAAAACTGGAAAGAAGATTTCTTTGAAACTGCTTTGTGTTAGATATATTTATTCATCTCGCATAGTTAAAACTTTTCTTATATTATGAAGTTTGGAAAGTCCGTCATGCACGGATCCGAGAAGGGACATTCGGGACCACATTCAGGCCTACGTTGAAAGAGGATTTATCTTCAAATAAAAACTGGATAGAAGCTTTCGGACGAACTACTTTGTGATGTATGCATTCCACTAAGGGTGTTATACCCGTTTTCTCACAAGGGAGTGTTTGACCACTGTTCCTCTGAAACCGAAAAAGTAATATTTTGGAGCGCATTGAGGACTATCGTGAATTGTGATATATCCTGAAATTATATTAAGGAAGAAGTTTTTCAAGAATCTACACTCTGATATGTGCATGTACTTCACAGAGTTAATGCTTACTCTATTTTCCCCAGTTTTGAAACTCTGAATTTTCTGTGAAGAAATATTGAGTTTCGCCCTGCTGTGAAGAAATATTGAGTGTCGCCCTGCGGCTTTTGGTGAGCAAGGAAACGTCTTCCGATGAAACCTGCAGAGAAACATTCTGAGCAACTCCTTTGCGATGTGTGTATTCATCTCCCAGGGGTAAACCATTTTTTTGTATTGAGCAGGTTGAAAAGACTGTTTTTTTGGCATCTGAGGAAGATCAGTTGGGAATGATCCTTAGATTATGGAGAAAGAAATATCCTCAAGAAAAATCCAATAGGAAGCTTTTTGCAAAACTGATCTGTGTCGTCTTAATTCCTCTTGCTCAGTTAAGTCTCTCCCTTCATTGAGCAGTTTTCTAACCCTGTGTATGTTTAGCATGTGATGGGATATTCAGGAGCACTTTGAGGCTTATGGTGAAAAAGGAAATATGTTCAGACCAAAACTGGAGAGAATCTTTCCCAGGAGCTGCTTTGTGACGTATGCATTCCACTCACAATGTTATACCTCTCTTGTCATATAGCGTTTGGGAAACCCTTTTGGAGAAACAGGTAACAGGTGATATTCGGGAGCATTTTGATGCCGATGATGAAAAGGGACATAACCTAAGACAAAACCTGGAAAGAAGATTTCTAGGAAACTACTCTATGATATGTGTAATCATCTCACATACATAAAGCCTTTCTTGCATTACACAGCTTGAAAACTGTCATGGACGGATCCAAGAAGGTACTTTCGGGAGCATACACAGGATTATGGTGAAAAACGAAATATCTTCAGATAAAAACTGGAAAGACGCTTTCTGTGTATCTGCTTCTTGTCATGTTTATTCATCTCCCATAAATGAAGCTTTCTTTACATTAC
>NW_012112686.1:19278-20844 GCF_000951035.1 Colobus angolensis palliatus
GTGATGTTTGTATTCATCTCACAGAGATAAATCACTCTTTGGATTGAGCCATTTGAAATCACTGTTTCTGTGGATTTTGAGAAAGGACATTTGGAAACGCTCTTTAGAACACCCTGAAAAAGAAATAACCTCAGAGAGGAAACAGAAGGAAGCTTCCTGTGAACCTGCTCTGTGTCACGTGAATTCCACTCACACAGTTAAGCTTCTCTTTTCATTGAGCAATATCCTAACACTGTTTCTGTTTAGTCTGTGAAGGGATATTCAGGAACGCTTTGAGATTTGAGCTGAGAAAGGAAACGTCTTCAAGTAGATACTGGATAGAAGCTTTCTGAGGAGCTGCTTTGTGACGTGTGCATTCCTCTCACAGAAACATACTTTTCTTCTCCTAGAGGATTCCAGAATCCCTTTTGGAGAAAAAGCTACCAAGAGACATTAGGGAGTACAGGGATGGCTATGGTGAAAAAGGAAATATCCTGAGACAAAAACTGGAAAGAAGATTTCTTTGAAACTGCTTTGTGTTAGATATATTTATTCATCTCGTATAGTTAAAACTTTTCTTATATTATGAAGTTTGGAAAGTCCATCATGCACGGATCTGAGAAGGGACATTCGGGACCACATTCAGGCCTACGGTGAAAGAGGATTTATCTTCAAATAAAAACTGGATAGAAGCTTTCGGACGAACTACTTTGTGATGTATGCATTCCACTAAGGGTGTTATACCCGTTTTCTCACAAGGGAGTGTTTGACCACTGTTCCTGTGAAACCGAAAAAGTAATATTTTGGAGCGCATTGAGGACTATCATGAATTGTGATATATCCTGAAATTATATTAAGGAAGAAGTTTTTCAAGAATCTACACTCTGATATGTGCATTTACTTCACAGAGTTAATGCTTACTCTATTTTACCCAGTTTTGAACTCTGAATTTTCTGTGAAGCAATATTGAGTGTCGCCCTGCGGCTTTTGGTGAGCAAGGAAACGTCTTCCGATGAAACCTGCAGAGAAACATTCTGAGCAACTCCTTTGTGATGTGTGTATTCATCTCCCAGGGGTAAACCATTTTTTGTATTGAGCAGGTTGAAAAGACTGTTTTTTTGGCATCTGAGGAAGATCAGTTGGGAACGATCCTTAGATTATGGAGAAAGAAATATCCTCAAGAAAAATCCAATAGGAAGCTTTTTGCAAAACTGATCTGTGTCGTCTTAATACCTCTTGCTCAGTTAAGTCTCTCCCTTCATTGAGCAGTTTTCTAACCCTGGGTATGTTTAGCATGTGATGGGATATTCGGGAGCACTTTGAGGCTTATGGAGAAAAAGGAAATATGTTCAGACCAAAACTGGAGAGAATCTTTCCCAGGAGCTGCTTTGTGACGTATGCATTCCACTCACAATGTTATACCTCTCTTGCCATATAGCGTTTGGGAAACCCTTTTGGAGAAACAGGTAACAGGTGATATTCGGGAGCATTTTGATGCCGATGATGAAAAGGGACATAACCTAAGACAAAACCTGGAAAGAAGATTTCTAGGAAACTACTCTATGATATGTGTAATCATCTCACATA
>NW_012112686.1:22526-22840 GCF_000951035.1 Colobus angolensis palliatus
TGGAAAGAAGCTTTCTGTGAATCTGCTTTTTTCTATGTTTATTCTTCTCACATAGATGAAGCTTTCTTTACATTACACAGCTTGGAAACTGCCTCATGGATTGATCCGCAAAGAAATATTTCGGATCACGTTCGGGCCTAAGATCAAATAGGAAATATGGTCAGATAAAAACTGGAGAGAAGCTTTCTGAGAAACTGACAGGTGATGTGTGCATTCCACTCATGGAGTTTTAATGTTCTTCTCATAAGGCCCAGTTTGAACACTGTTCCTGTAAAACCAAAAGAGTGATATTCAGAGCAGATTGAAGACTATGG
>NW_012112687.1:0-1516 GCF_000951035.1 Colobus angolensis palliatus
TTTTAAACAAGAGGTAGAACATAAATATTCCTGGCCAGATGTGGTGGCTCACACCTATAATCCTAGCACTTTGGGAGGCTGAGATGGGAGGATCGCTTCAGGTCAGGAGTTTGAAACCAACCTGGGCAACATCGTGAAATCCCACCTCTAAAAAAGATACAAAACTCAGCCATGGTGGTGCATGCCTGTAGTCCCAACTACTCTGGAGGCTGAGGTAGGAGGATTACTTGAGCCCAGGAGGTTGAAACTGCAGTGAGCCATGATCGCACCACTGCACTCCAGCCTGGGCCACAGAGTAAACCTCTGTGTCCAAACAAACAAACAAAACCATAACTATTCCTAAGATATCCTGAAAAATATATAATACTTAAGAGTAAGCTGATCATGTGTTGCTAACTGAAAACCATAATAGAATACTTGCAATGAGACAAAAGATTTCCCCCCATAACAAACTTAAATTCATCTACATTCAGGAATTGGAAATAAACACAGTAATTTGTTACCTTTTCTTTCTAAAACACTACACAAATCATTTGACAGGACGATATATTACTTGTAGCTATTTCTTTTAAGTGAAAAAACAAACAACCAAACAAAACAGCAAAAGCTCCGGATAGAATGCACTACATATTATGATAACTTTGCTCTCATAGAAATCATATGCCAAGTATTTGGTCAATTCTTAATCTCATACAAATGAAATTCTGCTTTCACCCCATATCCTCACACTTAAACTATTAATCTTATTTTTTCTCATTAAATTAAGCAAGATTTGTTTTAAGTTACTATTAAGTTTTTTTAAGTTTTAGAATATTGAGTTTTCCTCAGTAAACCTCTTCCAGCCCTGCTACCCCAAAGCATGAGGTTGAAGTTGCCTGTTTTTGAACTTCACCTAAATATGTATTCTTCAGTGACTTCTTTTGCTTAACATTTCAAAGGTATTGTGGGAGTTGTTCGTTCATTTTTTTCACCGGGTTAGCCAGGATGGTCTCGATTTCCTGACCTTGTGATCTGCCCGCCTCAGCCTCCCAAAGTGCAATTTTATGTGTGTTTGTACATACAGCAAAACTATAAAGAAAAGCAAAATGATACAAAGAAAAGGAAAATGATTATCAAAAGGTGATTTAATTTGTTAATGATTAAGGTTTACAATACTAACATATTTTCAGTCATTATTAACTGTTACTTAGAACTGTTACTTAGAACTGTAAATTTCTACTTTATGATGTGGGTGGGTTATGTGGGTGTTTGCTTTATAATTCTTTCTTTTTTTTATTTTCTCCTTTTATAAGATGCAGTCTTTCTCTGTTGCCCAGGCTGGAGTGCATTGGCACAACCATAGCTCACTGCAGCCTCAAACTCCTGGGCTCAAGTAATCCTCTAATCTCAGCCTCCAAAGTAGCTAGGACTACAGGTGTGCACCATCATGCCCAGTTAATTTTTTAAAAAACGTTTTGTATAGACAGAGTTGTTGCCCAGGCTGGTCTCAAACTCCTGGCCTCAAGCAATCTTCCTG
>NW_012112688.1:0-1433 GCF_000951035.1 Colobus angolensis palliatus
TAATAAAATGACAGGAATAAGCCTTCACATATCAATAATAAGCTTGAATATAAATGGATTAAACTTTCCACCTAAAAGATACAGATTGGCTGAATGAAAAAGCATAGCTCAATTATATGCTGCCTACAAGAAACTCATCTCACCTATGAAGACCCATACAGACTGAAGTAAAGGAATGGAAAAAGATACCCCATACAAATAAGAACAAAAAATGAGCAGGAGTAGCTAAACTTACATCAGATGAACCAGACTTTAAGTCAAAAACAGTAAAAAGGATAAAGATAGTCATTACATAATGACAACGGGATCAACTCAGTAAGAGGATATAACAATTCTAACCCTATATGCACTCAACAGCAGAGCACTCAGATATATACAGTAAATATTATTAGATCAAAGGGAGAGACAGACTTCAATACAATAATATTTGGAGACTTCATCACTCCACTCTCAACATGAGACAGATCATCTAGACAGAAAATCAACAAATGTCAAAACCTTGCTAATGTCAAAACATTGTTGAAGGCTGGGCATGGTGGCTCATGCGTATAATCCCAGCACTTTGGGAGGCCATGGCAGGTGGATCACTGGAGGCCAGGAGTTTGAGACCATCCTGGGCAACATGGCAAAACTCCATCTCTATAAAAAATACAAAAATTAGCCAAGTATGGTGGTGCATACCGGTAATCCCAGGAGGCTGAGGCATGAGAATCACTTGAACTCAAGAGGCAGAGGTTGCAGTAAGCCGAAATCATGCCACTGCACTCCAGCCTGGGCGACAGAGCAAGACTCCGTCTCAAAAAAAAAAAAAAAAGAAAAAAAAAAAGAAAATAATAGATAAATATTTTCCAAGTCTAGTAGGAGATTTAGATATCCAGATACAGGAAACCCAGAGATCCATTGTATTGAATGGACACAATTCAATAAGGTCTGTTCCATGGGACATAATAGTCAAACTGTCAAGTCAAATACACAGACAGCATTCTAAAAACAGCAAGAGAAAAGGTGTCTCGTCACTTACAAAGGAATCCCTATCACACTAATGGTGGATTTCTCAGCAGAAACCCTGTGCATGCTAGGAGAGAATATGGATGATATATATTCATGGTGCTGAAAGACAAAAAAAAAAAAAAAAAAAAAACTGCCAGCTGAGGATACTACACCTAGCAAAGTTCTCCTTCATCAATGACAGAGAAATAGTCTTTCCCAGACAAAGAAAACCTGAGGGTATTCATCACCACTAGACTGGCACTGTAAGAAATGCTAAAGGGAGTCCTACACCTGGAAGTGAAAGGACAATATCTACCATCATGAAAACAAAGGAAAATATAAAACCCACAGATAGAGCAAACACATAAACATGAAAAAGACTCAATGATATCACTACAGAAAAACCACCAAATCACAATAATAAGCAATGAGAAAAAAGAATA
>NW_012112689.1:0-1959 GCF_000951035.1 Colobus angolensis palliatus
TATATATATATGTAGCTATGTGCGTGCGTGTGTGCGTGCGTGTTTGTGTATTTGGTCCTCTGTATTTACGAGCTCCACAGATCAAAAATATTAAAAAAAAAATCAGTAGAAAGTAAAAATAATACAAATTTAAAATGCAGTATAACAACTATTTACATACCATTTACATTGCACATGCTATTATAAATAATCTAGAGATGATTGAAAGTGTCAGGGGCCAGGTGCAGTGGCTCATGCCTATAATCCCAGCACTTTGTGAGGCCAAAGTGGGAGGATCACTTGAACCCGGGAATTCGAGACAAGCCTGGACAACACAGGGAGACCCCATATCTGTTTAAAAAGAAAAAAAGAAAGAAGGGAAAAAATAAGGTATAAGGGAGGATATGTATAGGTTATATGAAAGTACTACTCTACTTTATATTAGGGACTTGAGCATCCTTGAATTTTGTTATCCATGGGGAGTCCTGGAACCAATCCCCTGCAGATAGCAAGGGATGATTATATGTGAATCTGTTGCCAATAAACCTAATCCCATACATATATGGTTATCTGCTCTACAATATTTTCATCTGCAAACTGAGTGCAGGATCGTATCATGGTTTTTGGTATAATTATAATTTGGTATAATTTTGGAAAAAAAAATCAAATGTGCAAAACTAGCTTAAGTGTGACTGTCTTTATCTGGGAACAAAAGAGATTGTCCGTGACTCTTTACAACCTACTTTGGTTTAAATTAAGAACATCTGGCCAGGCGCAGTGGCTCACACCTGTAATCCCAGCACTTTGGGAGACCCAGGCTGGTAGATCACCTGAGGTCAGGAGTTTGAGACCAGCCTGGCCAACATGGTGAAACCCCGTCTCTACTAAAAATACAAAAATTAGCTGGGCATGGTGGTGCATGACTGTAATCCCAGCTATGCTGGAGGTTGAGGCAGGAGAATCACTTGAACCTAGGAGGCAGAGGTTGCAGTGAGCTGAGATCATGCCATTGCACTCCAGCCTGGGCAACAAGACTGAAACTCCATCTCAAAAAAAAAAAAAAGAAAGAGAGAGAAAGGTAACTCCCTAAGACCACAAAAGTCCTGCATCTGTGGAAGGCACACTTTTAAAGCCCAGCACTGCTGCCACCTGCCACCCACCACACTCAGGGGCCACACTCCCAGGCGTTTTCTCCCAGGGTTTTTATACTCTGCAGTTTTTCTCAGATGGCTGATTCCCAAACTATACAGCAGCTGTAAAGCCTGTTTTTTATTTTTATAATTTAATTCCATATAGTGAACAAGATCCAAAGAATCACACTTTTTGTAAAAACCTGTTGGATGCTGACGGGGTATCTCACTGAGTGTAGAGCTGGGATCTTCCACCATCTCCTGCTGCTGCGAGGAGAGGCTGTTTCCCCTCTAGTCTTTTGTAAATAAAGGGTGTGGGGCTTCTCTGTGCGCAAAACTTTATCCCTATTTGGATTATTTCCTTAGACTAGATTCCCCAAAGCAAGATTCAGGTTTTTAAAAGGCCATTATTGAAAGAAGACCACTATCAGCATCTCATGGGTAGAGGCTAGGGACGCTGCTAAACATCCATAACAGTCCGGGCACGGTGGCTCACGCCTGCAATCCCAACACTTTGGGAGGCTGAGGCGGGTGATCACCTGAGGTCAGGAGTTTGAGACCAGCCTGGCCAACATGGTGAAACCCCCGTCTACTGGCCAGGCGCGGTGGCTCACGCCTGTAATCCCAGCACCTTGGGAGGCCGAGGCGGGCGGATCACCTGAGGTCGGGAGTTCGAGACCAGCCTGGCCAACATGGAGAAACTCTGTCTCTACTAAAAATACAAAATTAGCTGGGTGTGATGGCGCACGTCTGTAATCCCAGCTACTCGGGAGGCTGAGGCAGGAGAATCACTTGAACCCGGGAGGTGGAGGTTGCGGTGACCTGAGATCGTGCCATTGCACTCCAGCCT